>NW_015150610.1:275028-332035 GCF_000732505.1 Cyprinodon variegatus | reverse complement strand
AAGAAGCTAGACAGATAATAATTTTACACTTCAATTCTTGTTATTTAAATATTAATAAATAGGTGAAAGTATCCTTTTGCCCGTTTCCTATTTTAATTTTGATAATATGTATTTCTTTTCATCTGTGAGCTGGAAATGTCCCCAAATTGGATTTCAGAAATCTGGTAACCTTATTCTGAGATACCCACAGCTCAGGTTGGTAAACTGATCTTGCACTCTACAAGACTCATCCTATTATTAAGGACCTCTAAAATTACCCAGGTTTAAAGTGGCAACAGTCATACACAGAAAAGCAATATCCTTTGTCTTTTGCAAATCTAACACTGCACATCATCTTCAACACACCATACTGACAGTGAAATGCGTTAAGAGCATCCGGCTGGGGATTCTGCTCTTCAGCAGGGAAACTAAGCTGGTCAAAGCAATTGGGAAAACGCATAGAGCTAAATAAAGGGCTGTTCTGGAAGAAAAGCTGCTAAAGACTATACAACTTCCTACTGGTTCACTTGTTTGCAGGACAACAACCCTAATAGTCAAAGTCAAAACATAATTCCACAAATAGAGCCAAGGCTTTAAAAAAAAACATCCTTTCACAGACATTATCCGATCTGACAGCCTAAACTATTCTTAGAAGAAGAAATGGCATAAATATCACTTGATCAAAACTGATAGACATACTTTAAAAGGGCTTTCAGCTATAACTGCATTAGTCGGTGGTTCCACAAACCCCATAGTTATTTTCCCTGCCACACTTCATGAAATGTATTTTTTGTCAAAATAAATCAAAACCAGATATAAATCCTTTTAACTTTTACAGTTAAGCAAAAAAAAAGTGTGTTAATCCATCAGGGGAAAAAAAAACTATTAAAAGATTAAAACAATAGGTTAGTAGCTGTAGGTAAAAATGTGAAAAAGTTTAAACACTATGAGAACTGTTGCCAGAAACTGCATGACTGTATAAATGGGTCACGTTTACCAACACAGATGTGATAAAGATGTAGTTTTCTTGCAGTACAAATCATATAGTTAAGCTCACCAACTGGATTAAAGCTTTTAAAAGCTAACCTTTCAGAAAAGGCTGTATATTGTGTGGGTTTAGTGAAAAACTTGACTTACAGGGAGAAAACAGCATCTCAATTAGCCACAAAATTCAATAAATGTTCTGCATATAAATAATATCTAAAGATCATCTTAGTTTAAATCTATTGAACTACCCCTTTTTAAAATCATTCCTGTAAGTTCTTCAGAGGATCTTATAATTTTATTTCCTCAGTGTTTTTCATTGAGTCTTGTAGGAGACTTGAACTTCACTAGATCAGCTGAAACTTAATTCTCCAGGAATGTTTCTCTGAGACTGGTGACTTGAATGAAAGAACAGTAAACCCCAAGTGCTGACGTAATTTGTTACAGAGTTGAAGAACACTGTCTGCTCAGCACCTCTACCTTTTTTCCCCACATGTTCATACAAAGTGATTTTGTTGGCTGTGTGAGATCATTGTTATGGGATGGAAATGCCAGAGGACTGGGGTCACACTCAGACATACACTATAGGTACACCTAATCCCTCATGCTTCTACATAAAAAACAAACAAAAAAACAAAACAAAAAACTATTTGGTTGTATTTCCTGCTCTTTAGATAAAAACATGGATTTTGTCTTTTTATAATGTAAGAATCATAACTTTCATCATAACTTAGAGTGAACTTAGAGTGAATTTTGTGGTCATTTTCCTTGAAATGCATTTTTAGAATAATTACAGCAGAAATCCCCCTTTGCTTTTCACGGCTTGTTAAAGAGCTGTTTTGAGCAGAAAGTCCAGATGTGCTGGGCACTTTTACTATTATAATATGTAGGAATGAGGAATCTTTTACCATGCTATTTGAACTAAAGCTGAACTTTGGGGTATTTTTGGTTACAGGTAAATAGTAATAATGGCCATTAGGGATTTAATCAAATTTTGTTGTGCATAGTGGTGTAACATCCCAATGTGACATGTATTTTTCTTACATAAATAGGGAGAACTTTAACAGAGCTTAAGATAAGGAAACTATCACATAACGAGCTGCATATGACAATGTGACATCATATGACTCTCAAGGTTCCAGGACACTTATCCTCTATTTTCATACTTTTCTTAATTAACCTCAACATCGATGGATGAATTAAATTGTGATTCTTTAAATTATTTGAAACAATCTAAAATAACAAAGAAAAGCTTATCAACACATATCTGGAATGTGAATCAATTTGACTGGATGATCTTGTGAACTGTAAAGTGCCTTGAGATGACAAGTGTTGTGAATTGGCGCTATATAAATAAACTGAACTCAATTGAAATGAATATCTCTCTACCAATACTGATACTTAACTTATTTCAAGGTTTCCTGGGTTTCATTTAAAGACCCAAATTATTTCCTTTTTACACTTAAACGAAAGCAAATAGCTAAATCTGCTGACAAGTATAATCAGCCAATTAGAGGACTTGGCTTCATCTAACATGAGAGAAAGAGTCAGGAAACCCCTTTTAAATAAACAGAGGAAGAGACATCATAAAATGCAATGCCCATATATCTTTGAAATACTCAATTAGCCATATACCTCTAAATTTGTAGCTTAAATGGAAGTTACCTTTTTTTTTTGGATTTTCATATTGCTAGAGGAGATCAGATGTAAATAGGTAAGGTGGGATCTTTCCAGCAAAATGTGAGAGAGTGAGAGAGCCCATTTAGAAGGAGGAAATTGCAGTTATCACATCAGCATTTTCTCGCTTGCCTTTAAAATATATGAAATTTCATTATTTACAAAAAGCATTAAAATTCTTGATTATTCTATTCTATTCTATTCTTATAGTCAGCACCCTTCTTTTGGTCTTTTCTCAAACAAAGTTTAAGTGAGAGGAAAAAATACATTAGAGTTCAGTTACCTGATAGCTGTGTGGTGCTGGTGCCATTGGAGGAGGTTCTCCACGTGTTCCTGTATTTTCGGATCTCCTGAACTCTACAGCTATAAAAGCCCTGATCCATTCCTGTGACGTTGGCGATGAGTAACTGGTACACTTTTCCTGCCACATCGTCAATGAAACGAAATTTCTGCTTGGGGAAGCGACGGCTGTAGTTTCCATACTGGTTTATTTTCTTTATGCCTCTCCTCACAATCAGAAACTGGGAGGGTAAGAGGACAGTGGGAGAACTGGTTGGAAGAGGAGGTGGCTGCAGAGTTGGAGAAGTCAAAGGAGAGAAGAACCAGCGAATAATGAGGACACTGCTATTCCACTTGCGGTCCGACACTTGACAAGACAAAGTCAGATTGTCTCTCTCTGCGACTAAGACCAAAGGCCTAGGGGTGACTGTCACGTTCAGAGCGTGACATACCTCTGTTGGGAAAAAAAACAGAGTAGAAGTCATTCACACATTTCATTTGAATGTGCACAATAGTGTGTACAACATGAAAAAGATCCTTGTTGTTAAAATATATAAATGAGCATGAATCAGAAAAGTCTTCAATGAATGTATATTCCATCCAGATGAGAGGACTTTGTGGAACCAGCTCTTGATGTAGTTGCGGCTGTAGGTTGTAACAAAGCTGCTGTTAGGCTCAAGAGACTAAAATCCCTTTTTTTTCTCTGTTTGGAAATATAGAACAATATTCCTTTTCAGTGTTTCCTTAGTTAATGCTGTCTATCTTCCCATCACTATAACATCTATAAGGAGAGACTCTTTTTCTCTCTGAGATCATTAGTAACTTTCTCGGTGGACAGGTTAATAGCCTTTCTGTGACAGTAGAAACTGAACGGGACTCTACCAGGGACTGCAATTAATTTTCTAATTTCTTCACAGAAAAAACACAGAAGTACATCCATATCAAGTCCAGAACCAAAGTTGTCTCCGGCTAGAACTAATCTTTAAAAAATAATCCACATTTGACAAAAATAAACTACAAAAATTTAAATAGTACACCAAGCGTCTCCTCATGCTGTCTGGAGGTTATCCACACCGCTTTCCTTGCGCTTTGCCTGCCATCACATCTGATTAAACTCAAATAATAAACATATCCCCTTTCTCAGTCTTCCTCACAGGCCTTAAAAATAGCAATTATCAAACTCCTTGTGAAAAAGAGCAACTTGAACAAGCTGCTGCTGCAAAACTACATGCCTATCTCAAACCTCCCCTTCATAAGTAAGATTATACAAAAACCTGTATTTCAACATCTAAACACCTTTCTAGCAATGATTAGCAGCTTCAATGCCCTCCAAACAGGCTAATATGCTCATCACGATGTAAAGGCTACCCTTATCAAGGTGTTCAATAACATCTGTATAAATGCAGAATATGGAAGAAACCACAGTGCTAGTATTACTAGACATTAGTGCAGACTGTTGATCACCAAACTTTATTAGAGCACCTGGAACACTGAGTCAGCATTTCTTGCACATAACTGGACTGGTTTTAGTCCTACATGGATAGGGATTTTTTTTTTGTCAGAATGTAATATTTAGAAATATAGATTAACCCTGTAACTACTGTATACCTCCCTCTTTCAGCAGAAGTGTTTTTGTATGTTGCCTGGCAGCTGTTTATTTTTAGCTTTATACAGTACATTAATTGTGAGGTCTGAAATTCTGACGAACCACAGAATTTAGGCAATCAGTACTGAATGAATAATAGATTAGTGTGGTCTTGATAGACAGCCTTACGAATTATCTTGATGACTCATGTCTGCAGCATGCATAGCAGTTTGAGTGAGGTTCTGTAGGTGTTACCCTGCACTTCTACACTGAATTTACCATACCTGGTGTATGGGTTTCAGAAAAGTTTTCCCTTACTACAAATTGCAACACTTTTAGATAATTTAGTCTGAACATATTTAATGCATGGCTTTCATCAGATCTTGCAATCAATAATCACACCTAGAAAATGACATAGATAACATATTTAATTTACTCCATTCGCCTCTAGCTGATCTTTTCTTAGTTTCACATCTATATTTTAGTAAAAATTTCAAAATAAACTAAATTTATTCTTTTCTAGATTCAAGGACAATTTTTTTTTTTTGTCAAATCAGTTTTAATTAACTTTATTCTGGTGCGATAAGCTCTCACCTGTTCCAAAAATATTGATATCATCTATAAAAAACAAAACAACCATAAAAATGTACTTCATGTGGAGAATTAAAAGGATCCGTCTTGATACTGACCCCTGGGAGACACTACAAGCAAAGTCTAAGTACAAAGATTGATAATTACCAATTTTTACAAAATTCTGCCTATTTTAATAGCTCTTCATTGTCTCCACAACACCATAATGCTTTAATTTCTTGATTAATATATATATTTTTTTCAGTTTTTTCAAATTCCTTTTTTAGGGCTGGTCATTTTCTCCAATAAGTCCAGGACTGCCAAAGCTCTGGATTTCTGCAATCTAAATTGATGTTGACTTGCAGAAAGTAATTTGAGTTTATCAATAGAATTTTCCAGTCTGCAAATTAAAGTTTTTTCTAAAATATTTGAAAACTGTAAAGGTAGAGCAATGGGTCTATAACTTCTAAATAGGTTTCAATGTCCAGTTTTATATACCATTGTGATTTTTGCAGCTTTTATTTTGCTTGGAAATGTACCCATTTGGAAAGAGAGGTTACAGATATGAATCAGTGGTTCAACGATTTCATTAATTACTTATTGTACTATTGTCATACAGATGTCTGCAAATTTTTTTTTTTTTTTTTTTTTTTATGCATTCTGCTCCATCAGAAGCCACTCAAACTGAATGACAGTGCTGAAATGTTTGAAACTATTGAACGCTTCATGAATCACTTGACCATGCGTTGGCTAGTTTTCTGGTTTAGAGGAGGTACCCCCCCCCCCCCTTAACTAGGACTTCTTTTTTTTTCCTTTTTGTGCTTATCCCACTTACAGTTCTGGACCTGTGTAAGGGGGAAGATTGGCACTAGGTAAAATAATATGGCTAAAGATGCCTTGGCCTGCTGAGGTCAGGCCTAGTACTGAGAAAAAGAAAAATTCACAATAGGAGACCATATTGGGCTTATTCAAATCTTTTTCATGCTTTTCAAGATATTTTATTTGATGTTATTTTTATTTCACTGTTAACACCATGAGGCTTGAAGTTAAGAAAAATTGAGCCATTTGAATGTGGCTCATATAAATTTGATTTGAAACTGGCTTTGTTTTAAAATGATTGATCTATATATTGTTTCTGTTGCATATTTGTATGACATTAAGAAGATTACCAACCCTTTTTCTGAGCTAAAGCATTGATAATAACATTCTGTATCCTTTATCCTTGTATACTGTTTTAGGTCAAAAACACTGTTCTTCATGTCTTTCTCTGCATTTTGATCATGGAGAGTGTTCATCTATTTAGTTACCTCCAGAATATATTTCTGCTTCCATATACCAGAAACATCCTCTGATAAAAAGTCCAGGGATTATTTTAATTTCATCAACCTCCTTAGGGATTGTGTCTTTTCTAATCCATTATGTAACAATTTGCCTCCATTATTCTTTATTTTTATCTGTGTAAGAAGAGTTCAAGAAATCTAAGAAATGCAAAAAAAATGGGAAATTGCCTCCAAAAAAATCAGTACTTTTGAGCGCAATCACCTAAGAAGAAACCCTACAAAAATTACATCGTAGTTACATTGAAATAAATATAAAAATAATTGACACATTTGATCCAAGTTTAAAAGAAAGGAAAATAAAATCAGTATGGAAAGTTTTTCCGTGTGTGTCCCTTGTTTAATGAAACCATCCACCAAACAAGCCCTGCCATGATAAGCCTCATGTTCACAGAATGACTCAGCTTGCGTGACTTCTTCTTGCTTTATTTCAATTAGTAAATTACTGGAGTTGAAAATATGTCTTACATGGATGTGTCTGAGTTTGTTTTTAAACCAATTTATTCCCTGTCATTTACATCTTATTGTAGCATTTACAGAAACTAAGTTATAAACCCACCCCAGCAGTGGGTTGTAGGATTTATGCTGTTGACAGCATAAAGTATGACTGTTTCTGCTTATATGTCTCATTCCATCACCAGATGGGAATTTCGTCTGTACCGCTAAAAAGCAAAAGAGCTCAAGAGTGAAATCAACAAATCATACTCTCCTCACTACTATCATGGTTCTCTCTACATAATTTTTCTTTCTTCTGATGGAAGTTGGGTCATATGTGTGTAAAACAGAATTTGAATCAGCGATTGGATGACCAAAGAAATGCTACAGGTGGGAAACATTCATCCTCAGTGCAGTAAAACCCGATCCACAAAGGCAGGATAACTGGCAACATCTGCTGCTGCTTTTTGTTGTTCTTGTTGTGTCATTTAGGAGTCTGTCTCTGGTTATGTCAAGCATCACATGATACATCATCATAACCAGAAACAAAGTTTATAGAAAGGTTAATGTATGCTGAAGCAACTAAAAATCATCTTTTGTCAAGTTTATGACTGTTTGTAAGATTCAAAAGTTCTGATAGATCACAGAGACCAAACATTTTAAAACGACTAAAAATTTTTTTTCTGATCAGGAATCCCTTTTTTATACAGGACATTTTTCGCTCTTTAGGTATGTGGTCACTTAAAAATAGGGTCAAATCATATGGTTCAAAACATTATGTGACTGTAAAATATACAAGTATTTGATGATTGGTTTGAACAGATGTCATAAATCAGGAGAACAACAAGTCTAGCACACAAAAAAAAACAAGCACATATGGTTCACTTTAAATGCATAAAACCAAAACAACCAGAGCAAATGCAGATTTTAACTCTTGCACTTTAAATAAAAATTCTATTTTCATAATGTAGATTAAAACTGAATCCATACTGTATGTTGCAGTGTGCACCAATGCTACTCTTAACCCCCCCTACCTTACTTTCCCGCTGAGCTTTGTTGCTGCAGACAAAATAAACTTACCTGTGACTAGAGTCTTAGTCAGGACAAGGACCACTATAGAGAAGTACATTTTCCACAGTCTGCGAATCCATAAACCCAGACAACTGCCCTGCACTTTCACAAGCAGCTACATTCAAAACAGAGGCTGGCTGCACAACCCACCAGAGCCCTTACCCACCATTAACTCTTCTCCTCTTTCTCCTCTTTTCTCTGTAATATGAAACAGTAAAAGCTCTGTTCCCACTTAGAAACTCCCACTCTCTCCCTCGCTCTCCCCTCTAAATGTCTCAGTCAACCTCTCTTTGCCTTTCCCTGTGTGTCCTCCTAAACGTAGGAAATGTCATTTCCTGTGTTCCTGAGAGTGGGTGTTGGATCACGGCCTAACACCCAAAAACACATAGGTGACGGATTTATCTTATCCCAGGGTTTGCCCCTCTTGCATATTCAAAAAGATTTTTTTTGTTTGTCTAAGCACAACATGTACTCTTTTTTCTTGAAGCTTTCTCTTCATGCACACACAGAAGCGGGACGTCTTTGTGTCTCCGGCTGCTGGACAGAGTGGCATGGGCTTGTCTCTGGCTGCGGTCGTCAGATTGTCCCAGTGGTATGAAGCCTGCTGCTTTATTGGGCAGGCTAAACTGCTGAGCCAGGGTTTCTGCTGGCTTTCAGCTCTGCCAAAGCCAAATGAAATTACACAACACATTTAACCCTTCAGACAGTATGTAGGATTCTTATGAAAGGCATGGAATCAGTGGAAAGTGTGCTGGCTTTGTTCCTAGAGTTTTTAATCCCATCTAAACTTAAATTTTAGGACATGTACACACAGATGCTATCTAGAGTGTGCACTATGGATCCTAAACCTAAGTCATAATATCACAGATGTTACGAATTAAAGGTTGTGTTTAAATGTGCTAAAGTGATACTTCATTAAAGATTCCCCATGTAACATCCTTCTCATGTATCCTATGCTCAAGTTTGGGATCTGCTCTCCTCTGCCCTACAGTGGTCAAAGCAGGTAACTACTTCTCAGGGGAGCAACAGCACATCCATTATAAAACTTAACAGATAAAGGCCCTTTATTGGTAAGACAAGGATATGTAATATGCAAGCAAGACCATAACAATATATGGTTTATACAGTATTATTTATGTGTATGGTTACTCTAGTTGTTTTTTGAAGTAGACTAAAGTTGTTTTTTTCTGTTAGGAAATTAAATACTGTATTAATTGTAAAGAAAGAAAAACAGGATAAAATACCCTAAAAAAATATCTAATTTTATTCTGTTCCGTCTGAAGGTTGTTTAGTACTATATGTACTTTATTGTTCTGGTCTGAGATTGCTTCTCTCATGTGAGTTTAGATATTTTAGTTCTCCCATGATGTTTCCTGCTGTACTAGGTTTTCCTATGAGCAATATGATTGTATAACTTCAGTTAAATCCACAAATGATGGAACACATTTCAGGCTCACTGTTTTATTAAGTGTAAACAGTTTCTTTCATTTTTCTGTAGTGTTTTACTTTGCTGCATCTACCTACTTAGGTAACTGGCCAAAGGCTTTTTGTATCTATTCCTATCTAAATGTTGACAGTCAAATTGTTACTCCCAGAGTGCCATAGCCACACCACACACATATGTTGTCTAATTTAACAATTTGTTTCTGCATAATAGACAAATGAAAGTTGTTGAGCAGTTGTCCTGTATCTTTATCTACACTGAAGACTTATACATGACTTGAAGAAGAACATAACTTTCCCTTTTCTCCCATAAAACACAAAAGAAATTAATTTTGTATTTTTCTTCTTTAATGTTAGTACATTGATGTGAGTATTTAATGCTGTGTTTAGTTGTCAGTTAATGGTTGGACTAACTGGTAAAATGTCAAATTTGTTATGACATTCCACTTGAGAGTATCACTACAGCCACCCTCAGTTTGGGAAGGGAACTACTTGTCCTGAAGGTGGTGAATCACGTCAACAAAGAAACAACAAATCGTCTGGTAGGGATAACTGTAGTGGACAATGGATGAAATTCAAGACTGGCAATGACACTTAAGCCACAGTGGGAGTGGGTCCTCAGTCACAATAATAAGTGTTATCCAAATAGTGCATGCAGCTAGGAAGGAGCAAGCAGGATGAAGCACTAGGCTTTCTTGCGAGAATACATCAGCATAGGGAACTCCTATTGTCCCTGTTCACTACTAAGAACCTTACAGATTCACACAATCCATTATGAGACAGATTGCATCAGCATAGCCTACCTCAAAGAGTTTAACAAAAACGTTATCTTCTCACATGTAATACGTGTGACACAAGCCAATTCATAAATTTTCATATATTTTGGGTTTTATAACGAGACATTTCAGTCATTTTTTTTTATATTTATGTAGCTTTTTGTAGTTCTTTTTTATAAGGGTGTAGTCCGATTTTGACCCGTGTCAGTTATGTTAACATCTGCTGCTTAATGACCTCTGTAAGGCTGAAGCTTGTATGGATTCAGCACAGCAGTTCAAGAGCTCCTGTCCTACCCTGGATAGAGTTCTAACTGTTGACCCTGCAAAAGATGAAAGGTATTCCAATTAAGCCAATGACTCCTGTCACACATGCAGACTCCTCCACCAGCCAGCCATCCATCAAAAAGTAGGACTTAAACAACTTACAAACCATCATCAAAAGCTTTACATATACAGGCTTTCACTTATGAAAAAAACAAAATTGTAAAAATAAAATACATCTATTTCAGAAATCCTCCAGATTCTTTTATTATTATTTTAAACCCTCAAAAGAAACATTTCAACATCCACATGATGGGAAATAGGTGTTTTTGTTGTCTAAAAAAGTCCCTGACATGCTACATTCACAGCAACACAAAAGCACTCCTAGAAACATCCATCTTTCAAAAATAGACTACTGTATAACTTTTAAAACAGCAACACCTCATCACTAGCATGTCACCATGTTTATTTTGACACTGTTGCTGCACAAAAAAAGTTGTTGTATACCATTTGTAAATGTTTGGCTTTAAAGAGTTAATATTTCATGCATTACAAGGCTTTTACAACAGGAAAGTAAATCAGTCCATTCATTGTTTATAATGCCGTACAAATGCATTTTCTTACAAGGACAAAAGCATTTCACAAAAGGGGGTTTGCAATTTGTATATATAAGGTATGTTTACCGCATGAGGAAATGAGATATGGATGATTCTGTAATTCCAGGAGACATATGTTTGCTTCTGACATTCAAAGTCAAGTGGAATGGTAACAATAAATATAGGATAATAAATATAGAATAGAACATCTAATCTCTGAAAAAGACATCATCAGCAGTTTAAGAGCATGTCACCATGACAACTTTAGTCAAAAACAAGATTTGTTTCAACTAAGGAGGTTGTTCTAAATATGTATCTTCATTTATACATTGTTTCATTTATCATTTTGGCAAATAGATTTTAAAATCTATGTCATTTTTTGCTGTCACCAGTCAGACACCTCCATGAAATCTTCTAACTCACTTATGGCTATGATGTGGCGGGACTGATATTCTGAATTAGCTGAGTGGTCGTTCTCACAAACAGAACTTTTATCAAGCTGGCTGTCGCACTGGATCGAAGGATTGCATGTGTCCTCTGTGCTGTTGGCCAAATTGTATGTTTTGGTGACGTCATTAACCGTGTCCATGTATGGTGTCTTCTCTGGACTGTAGCGATGCCCAGCAGAGTTCTGATCTACTTCAGGATTTCCGTAGCTGTGGTTTTGCCTTAAGACCTGTTGAGTTGCTAGGACTGATGTGTTGCTCGGGAGCACAGAGTTGACAACTGCTGTCTGGTAGTTTTGGGAAGTGCCATTATTGTCTTGATATAGACTGAATGGCTTACTGTTAATAGATAGGGGCTGTTTTTGTTGCCTTATATGTATTTGTGGTTGGATTTGAGGCTGTTGGTAGGTTTGTTGAAGCTGGGGTTGAGAAATGTTTAGACCAGTCTGGCGTACTTTCAGTTGAACATATTTTCCTGTCTCTGGGTCAAAGAAAGTCTTTGTTTTTACTTGAACAGGAACATCCACAACAAAGTACTGACCCGATCCCGGGTCTTGTAGAACCTTGCGCTGCGTCAATGGATAGGATTGAGGATAATTGGCTGACTCAACATGGTATTGTGTCACTGAGGTGGCCGGGAGATTGACGTGATGGAGAGCTGGAGAAGAAGACACATGAGCAACTGTTTGAAGGGCAACAGGTTTGGAAGCAGTACTAGAAGCATTAAGAGATACTGCAGAGCCAGCATGAGACAAGGAACTGGGAATAGATATGGGGTCAGTGGCATGAGGAGAGGCATGAAAAGAGTGATGAGAGGATTTGTGATCTTTATGAGAAGAATGCAAGCTAGACCCAAGAGCTGGAGCTGGGGCAAGAGCAACAGCAACAGGTGGAGTAAAGTGGGGAGAAGCCACAGCATGGTAGTTGGAGGAGCATACCTCATTGGATGATTGGGATGAAGAAGGAAACCTGGAATCGTCTTTCCCAACTCTCAGAGGAGTTTCTGCTGCCACCTTTGAGAGTTCTTTCTTTATTCTTCTAGAGGTTAACCTTTGAGCTCTGCGCAAGGCCTTTTCACTTTTTGGTGGAACAGCTGGAGGTTTGCCCATAGAACGAGAAATATCACTGCTGAAGCTGCAAGCTGATTCCGGTCTGTCAAAGTCAAACAGGCCTTGCATGTCGGTCAGATCAGCTGCACTGGTAGCAAAGCTTTCCACATCTTCTGACATATTACTAATGACAGAGCGGGATTCATCATCATCCATTGCCATACTTCTCCTAGAATATGGTCTAAGATGATGCAAAGAGTTTGAGTTATCCTGTGATGAAGACAGCAGAGCAGTTGCTGAGTCATTGATAGCAGCAAAGCGATTAATTGGGGTCCCTCGATTTTGTCTAAGTATTTCCTGGTCTTCCCCTGTTTTATCTGATCCTCCATCCAACGTTGAACCCATTAAGAAATCCTCTCCGAAGTTCTTATGGAAACGTGGCTTCACTGACTTTGTGAACGAGGAACCTCGGATGGTGTTATCCTTTACTCTAAACATTAAAGGCTTGGCACCAAGAGCAGGAGAGGAGGTGTTGGAACGAGGTAGATATGGAGCTGGGGATGCAGCAGCTTGAGGTCTTTGAGGTCTAGTGTGGTACAACAAGTTATTGGATGATTCAGGCTCTTGTAGTTTTTTATTTTGATTTTGTAATGGTGAAGTGGGGGACAACTGTCTATCCCTGGGTGTTTTCTCTCTGTTGTTTGAGGTGATTGCGTAATACTGCAGAGCATCCGTGTTCTGTGAGATTTTTTTTTCCATCTCCATAGGAAGGTCTCTGGCTTTGTCTTTTGGAGATGTTAACTTCTCACCTTTCATCTTTTCAACATCAGTGTCATATTCTGTTTTTGTTGGTGTAAAATCTTGTGGTTTAACACTTTCTTTGACATGTTTTTGTAATCTATTTTCTCTCATGATTTTCTCCTTTTCAGCAGTTTTATTATCATTTTCCAACTTTCCAGATTTCTCCTTTTCGCCTTCATTCTTTGTCTCTTCAATACGATACTGCATTTTATGTTCCTGCATCTGTTTGATGCTTTCTTTCTCTGAAATCAAACCAGCATTTACATCCACTCTTGGTTTTCCCTTTGTTTCCATTTCAACCTGTGCTTGTGTTTGCTCTTTGACCTGTTTAACTTGTATTTTCCCTTCAATCAAATATGGTATCCTTTGCTGCTTTTCTTGTGCAACCCTCTTCCAGTTCTCCTCTAAGTCCTCCTTTTGATTCTCCTCTTGCACAGCTCTTCTCTGTTGCTCTTCAGGGGCTGTTCTCTGTTGCTCATTGTGTGTGGATTTTGTTTTTTGGTCATATAATTCCCTGTGTTTATGTTCTTCTGGAAAAACTGTAATTTGTCCATCCTTTTGACCAACTCCCTCTTGTTGCTCCCATTCTCTTCTTTGCCTCCTCTCTTCTGCAGTTTTTAATTGCTGTTCATGTTCTTTTTCGCTCTGTTTTAATTGTGAAGCTCTCCTTTGTTTCTCTTCTATTCCTTTCCTCTGTTGTTCATTTTGCAATGCTCTGCTTAGCTGCTTTTCTGCTGCTCTTTGGTGTTCCTGTTCAGTTTTCCCTTTGTGGTGTTCATATGCACCTTCCTTCATCTGTATTATTTGTCCAAGACTTATTTGCTCCTCTTCTGCTCCTCTCTGTAATTCTTCTTGTACTGCTGCTGTCTGTTGTGATTCCTCTCCAAGCTTCTTATGCTGCTCCTCTGGTGTTCTTCTTTGTTGCTCTTTATGTGGAGCTTGTCTTGTTTGCTCTTCTGCAATCCTCATCTGTTCCTCTAACTGTGCAGCCCTCCTTTGCTGCTCCTGTGCTGCTCTTTTCTGTTCCTCATATGCAGCCTTTCTTCTTTGCTCTTCTTCTGCAATCCTCCTCTGTTCTTCTAACTGTGCAGCCCTCCTTAGCTGCGCTTGTGCTGCTCTTTTGTTTTCCTCATATGCAGCTTTTCTTCTTTGCATTTGTTCTGCAATCCTCCTCTGTTCTTCTAACTCTGCAGCCCCCCTTTGCTGCTCCTGTGCTGCTCTTTTCTTTTCCTCATGTGCAGCCTTTCTTCTTTGCTCTTCTTCTGCAATCATCTGTTCCTCTAACTTTGCAGCCCCCCTTTGCTGCTCCTGTGCTGCTCTTTTCTTTTCCTCATGTGCAGCCTTTCTTCTTTGCTCTTCTTCTGCAATCATCTGTTCCTCTAACTGTGCAGCCCCCCTTTGCTGCTCCCATGCTGCTCTTTTCTCTTCCTCATATGCAGCTTTTCTTTGTTGCTCTTCTTCTGCAATCCTCCTCTGTTCCTCTAAATGTGCAGCCCTCCTTTGCTGCTCCCATGCTGCTCTTTTCTGTTCCTCATATGCAGCTTTTCTTCGTTGCTCTTCTTCTGCAATCCTCCTCTGTTCCTTTAACTGTGCAGCCCTCCTTTGCTGCTCCTGTGCTGCTCTTCTCTGTTCCTCATGTGCAGCTTGTCTTTTTTGCTCTTCTGCGGCAATTCCCCTCTGTTGCTCTAACTGAGCAGCCCTCTTTTGCTGCTCCCACTCTGCTCTTCTTTCTCGTTCATTCTCTGCAATGCTCCTCTGTTGCTCCTCTTGTGCAGCCCTCCTTTGCTGTTCCTCTGCTGCTCTTCTCCGTTCTACTTTTCTTTGCTCTTCTGCAATACTCCTCTGTTCCTCAAATTGCACATCCTTCAGTTCCTGCTCCTGTGCTTCTCTTTTCCGTTGTTTGATCTCTGCAAGCTTCCTCTGTTGTTCCTCTCGTTCAGTCTTCATTTGCTGTTCCTCTGCTGCTCTTCCCTGTTGTTCATCCGCAGTTTGTCTGATATTCTCTTCTTCTGTGATCTTCCTATGTTGCTCCTCTTGTTCAGACATCCTTTGCTGCTCCTCCGTCACTCTTCTCTGTTCTTCATGTGTGGCTTTCCTCTGTTGCTGTTCTTCATTTGCACTCATTTGATGTCTCTCTGCTGCTTGTACCAATAGCTCTGTCTTAGCTGAGGTTGACTTGTTTATATCAGTTTGATTCTCAGCACTTTTATTTTTGTCTAAAGAACTTATGTTAATTTTGGCATTCAGTTTTTCTTGCTTTTCTTTATCTCCTAGTTTAAACATGCCAGTTTTTTTGTGTTCCTTCTCCATTATTGGAAATCCTACAGATTTGGGCTTTTTATTGGCTGTGGCACTTATCTCTGTCTTATTTGGCAAGCTTTGGGTTTTCATAGAACGGTCCTGTGGGTCGTCAGTAAACACAGGACATCTGCTATGACGGGTCTGAATTAGTGGGAAGAACCCTTCCCTTTTGTTTGGTGGTAATTGCTGATTCTGAAGGTCTTCTTTATCCTCTGAAACAATTACCTTTAACCTGGCATAGTCTGCAATAGCTGATATCTCAGGAACTGCACAGACTCGTTCTTTTGGTTTTGGTTTAACCTCCGATTTTTCTTTAGCAAAGTGTGTGTTTCTTAAATGTTTATTACTTAAATTATGCCTTTCCTTCACAGAGGAGTCAACCCGATTCTCTTCATTGTGTTTTGTGGTAGTGAGAGATTGCTCTGCTTCCATCTTTTTATCACCTCTACTCTCCGTGGAACCATCAGTCTGTTTCGAAGCAACTATATTAACTTCATTTTCCATTGTTTTTCTTGTCAAGTTTTCCCCTTGAGTTTTTGCTAAAAATGACTGATTTGCTTTTCTTTCACTCTGATCAACAGTAAACACAAAGACATCACTTTTTTGATCCTCATGCAGTTCATTGCTGATCATTGTCTTGCTTGGTAATAACTGCTGAATGTCCTTTTCCTTTGAACCATTTTCAGGTCTAATCTTGTTTTGAGACATATCGCTTGTCTCTTCTGGCCCTTGTACTTGAAAATAGTCTGCTTCTATTAGCTGTACACTTGAATCAAACTTTTTGCCTTGAGTTTCAATATGTTCCTTGGTTGTATTTTCTTTGTTCTGTTTATCACTTGCCTTCAGTGTGTCAGACAGTTTCCTCACACTCGAGAGAATGTACTGTACAGCTAATTTTTCTTCCAGATTGTCTTCTATTCTCTCCGCACTCTTTGCCGGAATTGAGTTTTCAGAACAGCTTCCAGTATTTGAAATCTTTGCTTTTCTTTCTCCACTAGATGTTGCAACTTGTGACTGTTTATAGGAAGAATCCTTACTTGAAGAAATGGTTTTGATCTTAATCTTTTCCATCATACCCACATGATCTTCTTTACCTCCAGATGGCATAACTCTGATAGCAATATTGCCAATATGTACACTAGTATCTTCCTTATTATGCTCCGCATTGTGTTTTTCATTTGATTGAAGGTTCTGAGACACATGTTTTGTTTCATTCAAGACTAGATTATTGCTGGGACTACCAAAGCTGAAAAAGCTCGATGAGGAAGAGGGGCAGATGTTATCTTCTTGTGTTGGTGCACATTTGGCTTTGGAAAGGATTTCACCAGTTGTATCATCTTTGACGGGACAATTATTTTCAGCTTTGTTAACTTTTTCATGAGACACTTCACCTATAAGTGTTTTTTGCATTTTCTGTTGCTTTTCATCATCTTCTCTTTTTGTCTCTGTAGAGTTTTCTGACATTTTTTCCTTTGATATTTCAATTGTGGCATCCTTTCTTTCCTCTACAAATTTCTCCCTTTGGTGTTGAGTTTGGTCCAACAGTCTATCTTTGGATGATACAGCCATTGCCTCAGGTTGTCTTTTTCTTAGATGTTCTGCATCAAGTCTGAGATCTGTCGTTTCAGCTGTTACTTCTTTGTCAATCACCTCTAACGTTAAAGCTTCTTGCATATGTTTTATACGATTATGCTCAACAAGGGTATGCTTATCTTCTTCTGCTTCCTTGTGGCTGGGATTCTCTTTGCCTCTCTCTGGTTTATTGCAATCTACTTTTGCTGCAGCAGTTTGTTTTTCCACATCGTCTTTTAGGGAGCCAGTGCTCTGCATCGGTTCTCTTTCTACTACAGTAACCATGATGCCCATAATCTGTACAGTGTCATTTGATAGCGAAGGTTCTTTTTTATTCAGACTCGCAACCAGTCCTGACTCACTGCAAGCTGCTTCTTTAGTTTTGGTATCCACTACAGTCACTGGTTTGGACAGACTTGTACTTTGTGCTAGGTCTTCTTTTGTTTTGGAAGGAGTTTCCTCTTTGACTTCTATCAGCAGTTTTTCAGATGTCTCTATGAGATTTCCTTCTTTTTCCATATGCCCATTCAAGGCTTTACTCACATTTGTCCCTGTTAGTTGATTAGTTGGTTCTTCTAAACAGTCGGCAGAATCACCATGACCTGCTGTATCATCGCTCAAAGATGAAGCAAATGCGGTTGGTTCTTTTTGTACCTCTGAGGGCTCCACTTGATGCTTTGGTGTGATTTTATTAGAAGCCACGTTTTTTTGCTTCTTAAACACCTCCTGCGAAAAAGGCCTCTGCTGAACATTAGCACTTTGACCGTTTGCTAAGTGCTTGGTGGAACTTTTACCAATAAAACCTTCTGGTAAAGACAAGGTCTTTTCTTTTATCGCAGAGATCTCTTTTTCAGCATGAGCTTTTATTTTGGAAGTCAGTATCTCTTGCTTAGTTTGAGCTTTCTCCTTCTGAGATAAAGCTCTAGGTGGAGTTACAGCCATATCTAGTCTTGAGTTTGTACGTTGATCAATTGAATTTCTTTCATGTTTAACCGAAGCAGATACTTTTTGCAGTGGAGCTACGTCTTTAAAAACATTTATTTTTTCCAATTTCGGGGCAGTGTTTTCCTTCAATTTCTCTGCTACATTGTTAGATGTATCCTTCAATTTTTTTTGGTGAGAGTGAGAGCTTAATAACTGTGTCTTTTTTAATGCATCATTGTGTTGAAACTGACTTCCTGTATCCTCATTGCCCCCAAAACTTCTGACGCATTCCTTATTTTCTGTTTGTGATGTCAAAATAAAGTTCTTTAAAGAAGGCCCATTAACTGATTTTGAATTATTTCCTGACTCAGCTTCGGTCTTGTTGACATCATTTGAGAGAACATTTTCTGTGACTGACACTTTGGTGCTGTTTGCTGACACTGCTTGAGTAAAACCATATTTCTCCCTAAGCCGTTCATAATCATTTGGAATTGCATGGATTTGCATTTCTATAGGATGGTTCTGGTTTTTGCTGTCTGCATTACTAACAGTATTTGTATGTATATGATCAAGGTTTTTCAAGGTACCCTCTTCATCAGTAAAAAGAATATTTCTAACCTTTTCTTTTTGCTCTCCTCTCATTTTCTCTTTTATTTTGGCTAACTCTGCTTTGGCTTTAGCTAACTCTGACTTAACTTGCTCCACTCTGTCTGGTTCCTGCCTGTCTTGTTGTGGAGCTTGGAGTTTAGCTGACCTCTCGAGCAGGTCTTCTGTTTTCGATAGCTTGGATTCCTTTTGCTCCAATTTTCCTTTTATCTGTACCTTTGTGTGTTCACTGTTACATGTAGAGGATGTAGCCAGCTCTGAATTAATTTGACATGTATGACTTAAATCTTTCTCATCCCCAGCTTCTCTGACATCCTCTCCTTTTATTTGTTTTTTTTTTACCTCTAGCACTTCAGCATCCATTTGCTTCATGTCTAGTGTTTCAGTTTGTGACTGGTTTTTCTGCTCCTTTTCTTCACATCTGATCTGTTCTGCTTCCACTTTTTCATTCTTGATTTTCTTCTCTTTCATCTGCTCTCCTTCAGCTTTTTCTGTGTCTCGCTGTTTTTCCTCTGCTTGCACGCTAATGGGCTGATCATATTTAACTTGGTTGGCTCCGACCCTCTCAGGCGTCTCAGTCTTTGCCAGTTCAGTTTTTATGTTTTCCTGTTTTAGCTTCTCTGTTTCAGCTTGTTCTGTTTTGAGCATCTTAGGGATTTTCTTCGTGCTATTTGTTGACTTGTCTTTTGGCTTCCGAACCATTTCTTTTTCATCCTCTATCTGCTTGTCTTCATTGGGCCTAATCCATTTGTTTTGTAACTTATTTCCATATTGATCTTTCTTCTCAAATGTATTTGTATGTTCCTCTTTGACTTGTTTAATATTTGTCAGCTGTATTGGTTCTGATTTTGGTAATTTGATAGTCTCTAAACCAGTTTGCCCTGTTAAAATAAACCCAGGTTGTTCTTTCTTGGGTGTCCCTTCATGAGCCTGTTGTTGGGGCTTGGCTAGCTCTGCTGGAAAACATTGTGGCTTCATGTGGAGTTCCTCAACCTGTTCACATGTGATGTCCACATTCGGTATGTCCTTTACCTGATTTGCCTTTGTGTTGGTAAATGCATTTCCTGGGATTAAAAGTGCTGAATTTTCCTTCTCAAAATCCGATTTAGTTTGTATTTTCTCATTTAGAACTGGTATATTTTGTTTAATATGGTCTGCTGTTAGCATGTTTATTCCTTTGTCTGATGTAAAATCAAGATTTTTTATGCCTGTGTCATATTGATTGGTAATTCTTTTGTGATTCTGTATCGAATTTGCATCTGTTAACTGTTTTGTTTCTCTACCTTCCAGAGTTTCCTGCTTTGAGCCGTCTATGAAAGACCATGTTTTCTTTCTCATTGGCGAAACACTGGTTTTGATTTGGTTGCTTTCTGTATTTTGGTTGCTTGTTTGTCTCCAGTTATCCTGCAGGGACATATTTTTGTGATCTAGTTTGCTTTCTTTGAGATTCTCCCCCTTTGTGGACATCCTTCCTGTAGTGTTATTTAAACTGCGCTGGTTGTTGCCAACACTCAGTCTTACTGTGTCCATAGCTGAGTAAGGCTGCTTGCCTTCTCCAGATCCATATGTTTCTTGGCTATAAGGAGTAAATGCTGCAAGAGATTGATTGGGATTCTGCCCAATTCCTAACAACTGATTGTTGCAGTAACTTGAAGGCATGGAGTTAGTGAGTCCAGAGCTGTAACCCATCTGACCCTGCATCTGTGATGCCTGGTAATTGATTTCAGTGTTTTCTGGATCTTGGCCTGTGTTAACACTGGCAGTATGAGAAGTCTGGGATGTAAGTGATAGTCCAGGGATGTGATACTTGTTTACAGAAGCATTTGTCCTTCTAGGTATTTCCTGCTGGAGACACTGAATATTGGAATCAGTGAATGCAATTTCATGTGGCTCCTGTATAGAAGGCTGTTGGTTTTTCTCCAGTGTATCAAAGCCTTTAAATTTGTTTGGACTATAAGTGCTTTTCACTCTTTTTCTGTTGTCTTTTAGGTTAAAGAGAAGGCTTGAGGCTCGGGATCTGTAGCTGGACATCCTGACCTCTGGAGTTGCTCCTCTGCTTTCAGCTCGCACTGGAGCATGCTCGACTGGTTGAGGGGACACTTCATACTGTTGTAAATGAGATATCTCTGTGTCCTGATGTTTTTGGACAGAAGGAGTCAGCAGTTGACCAGTTCTAAAGGAACTTACTGTGTTATCGCTGACAACATTAGTCCCCACTGGCAATGCATTGTTGCCTGAGTAAATCCAGCTTTCAGTGCTGTTGAACACTCCATGTTGGTTGCTCATTTCATGCTCTGAAATCATTTTAACCTTCTGCTGCAGAGCTTTGACAGAGCTGATGGTGTCTCTGACACGTCGAGACATGTCAGTTGAGGGCGACGCAGTTGACGGGCGATGGGTTGGAAGTTTGTTAGTCCCCAGGCTTTGTGCCCACTTCCTGTGATGATGATGAACTGCCAGCTCAGATTCACAGCGTTTCTCCACAGCTGAAGGTCTCTGAAGCTGAGAGGATGTTGAGATGGAGCGTGGATATTCAAGGTGGCTCCTCGGGTGTCTGATTTCTCTACAGTGACTACCGGCTTGTTTTTCAAGAGAAAGTTCATTGTACATTGGTGTCTGATACCATTTAGGAAACCCTGAGTAATGCATAAAGCCTGAGGCTTCTGCTCCCTGGAAAGGAAACCTGTTATAATCTCTCCATAGCTTAAAGGGACTAAACTCACTATGGATAAAGAAGTTGGAGCTGCAGTTCACTTGTGAAGACATACTGTGTTTAATCTGTGATGACTTCATGTAGCTGTGAGATATTTGGGCCATTTTTTCTGCTTCAGAGGGACAGAAGTTGGCATCCCGACATGAAAATGACCCGGCAGGATGAAAATGATGACTTTTAAAATTTTGCTGACATGAGAATTCAGAAAGTTCTCTCTGAATACTCATCAGAGCAGATTTGTCCCAACTTGGCTCATCATTCTGCTCTCTAATCATATCATCTGTTCCCGGTCCATCTCTGTGCCTGTCAGTGTCAAATGCTCTAATGAGAGAAGAAACTCTAGAGTGGCTTCTGCTTTGCTGTGAATGTAGCTCTGTGGCTCCATTGCTGTGGAAGGACAGCTTCTCTGCCCTCAGAGACTTGTCCAACTGTGAGGTTTCCACTAAGGCGTGCTGGAATGTGGCAGAAACCATCCCCAGTGTCCTATCCCCATGAGCCTCCCACTGCGGATCTTTGTGGATCTCTGCTCCATAGATCCCTCCAGTGATCCATTCGTGTCCATATTGCTGCATCCGGAGGTTGAAATTCTTCTGGGCCACTCTCTTTCGGTCCTCTCTTTCTTTCTCCTCTTGTTCTCCACCAAAAGCCAACTGTCTGTCTGAGTTGGTGCTCGGCGAAGACAAACTCAGGTCAGAGTCGTTATAAATAGCCTCATCCCCGATGCAAAGGCTTCTGAATGCTCTGTCTGTCAGACTGCTGACCTCCCGATCAGTTTCGTCTAGGAAGGAACCTCCACTCGACGTGTCACTGAAGCCTCCATCGCTCTGCTTCCTATGCCCACCGCTCTTTCTGCTTGAGCGGCGTTTTTCCACTGAGGTCATGATTCAGACTTACAGACCAAAACAGTTGTTGAGTCATTCAATAGAAAATATAGATCGAAAGGATTCACGGTGTTTCTTCTGGTGGAGCTGCTGCACCCGGAGATTGGGGCCTCTGTTCAGGTTTTGCTCCAAAGGCATTGCCTTTTTCAGTTTGGCTCCACACACTTAATCCTTAAATCTGCTGCTGTCCTGGAAGAAGAAAATAAAAACAAATTAGCCTATAACTGATAACATAACCAATAAACATTTTAAAGAAAAAAACCTTCATTCTTGACAATGGTGTGTGATATAAAACTTGAAAGGCAGCACCTTTCAAATGTATTCCCCCCTTTTAACTTCTCCTCATTTTCTCCCATAACATCAACAAACATTTATGCATTTTATTTGTATTTTATCTGACACACCAACAGAATGAAGCACATAGCTGTGATGTGAAAGAATAATAACACACTTTATTCACATTTTTACATGATGTTTTCTGAGTTGTGCATTTTGTTGTGTGTTCTGCATTTCTATTAGTTACCTCAACTTTTAGTTCCCCCAATTGGTTGTACTGCAACCAATTGTTTTCAGAAGTCTTCTAATAGAGACCCACTGTGTGCAAGTTAATTTTGTATAAATACAGCAGTTTTAAGACTCCGTGATTTGAGACTGATAAGATTTTGAAGCTTTGCTGCTGAGTTTGGTTATAAAACAATAACATAATTCAAATATGCCAAGAAAGTTAATATAGAGCATCAGCTTGAACATAGCTATCTCCACAGGTTAACATAATAGTGGCAACATTACAGTAGGCATTGGCAAGCAGGGACAGGGAAGCTTGTCAGAAATTAACTAAGATAAATTCAGGACAATCCAGTAAGCATTTCAAAAGCCTTGATAATATGACAGAGCTCCACATCCCAGACATACAGTCAGAGCTACGACTGAGTGGTTTAGTTCAAAAAGCATAAATGTTCTGGAAAGGCTTAGATTTCAAATTTTAATCAAAAATCAGAGTTGGTGGTAGTATAAGAAAGAAAAGTGATGTTCCCACATCTATCTTTCCTACTGAGTTTGAGCTGTTTGCATAAGGTAGAGACATATGCCTAAAGCTGTTGTTGCTGCCAAAGATGGTTTAAGTTTTAACTCAAAAAGAAAAACGGCATGCTGAACTTATATCTTTTTTTTTATCTGTTTTGAAATAGTTGTAAAAACAACAACAATCCATTTACAATAATGCACTGCTATGTCTTGCTCTAATGTGTCAAAATTATCTTGTCAATACCTTTTTAAGGAGCTGCGTGCATAAGGGTTTTTCTAAGATCCCTTCAGCTCTGTCAATATGATGTTTCATTTATGATAAGTGATTTTTTTTCCCCTCTTTGAACTAAGCAGCAATGTACTGTATGTGGTTCTGAAAACAGCTCTGCAAATCCTTTCCCTCAATCACCATGACCTTCACGGACATGTTGGTAAGAAAACCTCTCTGTTGCTAGGCTCAGAAAAGGCAGACTCACGTGAGTTATTTTGGGTGATCAAGATGCATCAGTGCAGGTTTAACAGAGCACAAACACACACAAACACACAAGTTCATTTTGCATCTAAAGCCAGATAATGATGCTTATTTAGCAATAATTTAAGACATGAGCTGTTTGAAGTGCTTAACTTAGCTTAGCTGTTTTAGGCAACAAGTGTCTGAAAGAAATTGTAAAAATACTCGTATGACCTACTTGAGACTAGTCTTGGAAAAGCCATTCAGTTTATTATAGAGAGTGCAGCAGGTGGAAAGTAGAATATGCTGTACCAGAAATACTTCTAATTTTAGTCTTCAGACGTAAGATTAGATAATTAACAGCAGATAAAGCTAATACAATTTAATGTATTCATATGACGCTTAATATAGTCATCAAAATGTTTGTTTCAAAATCAAGGAGATTTAATATTTGCTTTAAAGCATTTTTATGATTAAAATATTCTTTGAGAACAAAATTTGTTATACTATTAGTGAGTATGTGTAAACAATTTAAAAACTGAACGCTGACTGTGGGTCTATATACTTTAATTCACTGGCCTTACAGTTCACACTTATCTCTATTTATAAACTTTAATATAATTTTAGTTTAAGTTATAACAGTATGTGAAAACTTGTTAAGAATTTCAGAAAAAGTGTCAATGATTTAAAGGTACCTCAGTATCGTCACGTGCTTAAAGGAGAGCAAATTCCAAGAAGACGTCAACCTGCTCAGAATATCCTGAATGAATCATTATTATTCTCTGATTTGGAGAAAATTCATTTCATGCACATTTTCACACATGCTTAGTCAGCACTAAATAAATTGCAATTTAAACTATTTGTCCTTTGGTGGAGATTTTTCTGCTAACTTTGAATTAAGAAAAGAGCTTAACTATAAAAATTCCTTTTAACCAGCTCATTCAGATTGTTGGAAATGTAATCCACATCTTTCATAATATCTGAATAAAAACATACCCAGCCATGAGAAATTTCTTTACTCTAAATGTGTTTTTATGCAGCAGAAATCTCTCTCTCTCTAACTGTCAAGAGGATTTTTTTTTTTTTCATTCTTGCTTGTGACAGGTTTATTTTGGTCCAGTGACGGGTTTGCAGCTCTAAAACCCGACACCAAAGACGAGTAAATTTCAGCTTTGGCCCCATGAAGGGCTGAAACAGCGTCATAGCTGTCCCTTTTAGAACAGAATTGACCAAATGTTTTCAAATTGCAGGAAGATGAGAGAAAACTTCAACCAGAAGAGTTTAGGATTAAAATTTTTTGGGGGCTTTTTTGTGTGTGAATTTGCATTTACATAAATTCTCTCCATTTGATTTGATCTTAGCTCAACTTTTATCAATGTACTTATTTATTAACTTATAATTAGGTTTTAGTATGTAACACACAGTAAGCTCATAGTCTTACCTTCCTGGTTCATTATCCATAATTTTTGGGATTGTGTATTAACTCCCCGTTCCCAAAAGAGATCAAGTTGTGGACTGTCACCTTACACATTCACTCTTTGAAAGATCCAGGCTCTTCCTAAGGATAATCCAAATTCAGTTTCGGGTCCACTGTGAAATCTCGGAGGATCTGACCAGCAGCAGGCATTGGAACTCAGGACAGGAGACCGAACAGAAATAGAGGAGCTGTCCCACAGAGAGTGTCCACCATGGAGCCGAAGAATGAGGGCTAGAGCTTAGCATGTGGGTCTGAAAGATCCTCCAGTGTCAGGTGTCAGACAGATGAAACAAACAGCCTCTAAACTATTTATAAATCTGGACAGCTATGTTGGCCATTAGCAGTGACGGCTAACTGTGAGTAAACTGGGAACGTAAGTCAGAAAGTAGAGTGGGTTAATGCTCAGCAAGACTGCAGAAAAACTACATTTTCTTAAAATGGGTGAAGGATGTGTGAGGGCTGCCCCCAGAGGGCTGCAATATGGAGACATAAATAGCTGGAAGCCTCACTGTGTAGTCATCCTGACTGAACAGAGCTGACAGTAAGAAGGACTGTAAACAAGTGGCCTTTAGTCACCACCCACAACACTGCAGCAAAGCTGGTTGAAGCCAAGACAAACTGAGACCTCTTTAACTTTTTCCCAATGTGTCACATCGTACACAAAAACTACACATCATGTTATTTTAGAGTTGAACTAAAAGTAGAGTTTAGCTGAGAGCAATGGTTGGTTTTAAAATATTTTTTTTATATTTTTACAAGTAAAATTCTAATGAGTGTGGAACATATGACCGTTTGGAACAATGAGCATTTTCTCCATCCAAATTTCCAGTTTGTCTTGAGGATGTGCATCTTACCAGCTTTGGGGTCACATCTAGGGACTGAAATGTATGCCCATTATATCTTTGACAACATTGTAATTTCAGTCAGATATGATTGAAAGCTTTGGTTTACTTCAATTTTCATGTTTTGCCACAGATTCCACATTGCATTTAAGTCTGGACTTTGTCTGGAAAATTGGAGCGTATGACAGAAAGAAGTGTAGCTCTGGATGTGTGTTTGGTTTTTTTTATGTCATACCAGAAGGTAATCCTCTGTGAGTTTCATATATCTTTATCTCTTCTAACATGTTTCTTCCAGGAGTGGCTGGTATTTAAATGTTAAGTTTAGAATGACAGTCAAGTTTTAGTAGCTTTCCAAAACATGCCATTCCATTTTCCCCATTTTGGATGTTAGCTTTCAAATTTCTCTGAAAAATAAAGCTGAAGATATTGTTTTAAAAAATCTCATCCTTCTTTAACATTCTCCATTTTTTTTTCTGCCTGACTTGTCTTTAGTGGTTCTCAGTCTTAATGATGCAATTTTTTAACTTACATTCCCTGAAAAACTTCTGAGGACCTTACAGAACAGCTAGGTTTATACTGAGATTAAATTAAACTCAAGTAAACTCAATTTAACAATTGCTTGCACTGGGTTTTATTAAAGTTAACCAGGGTAAGGAAGTTTAACACAAACACACACCAAACACTCCTATATTTAACCTACTTTATGATGATTCATTCATTTTTTTTTGTCAGGTAAACTCCTCAGAGTGTGCATTAAAGCTTTTGGTTGTTATGACTATATGTAATAAACTTTGAAGCTTGTGAATCATTTTGTGGATTCTGTATGTTTTTATAATTTCTTTGCTTTTCATTAGTTTACTAAAAAGAAAAACTTCATGAATTTGGATTGCACACTAAGCAGCAATCAAACATTTAATGGCTGACCTCCCTGTCTACAACCCTCCTCAATCCAATAAAAAAAAAGTACCATAAGGCACAGGAAGGGGAGGACCTGTTCCTCCCTTTTTCACTCCCACCTACCTCCTCTCCAACCCCTGCTGCTTTATAAGGAGATCACTGCAGCGGGTTGCTCCCTGGGATTGTTGATGGTGGCTCCGGAACAGCTCGGGTGATGGACACACACACATGGGCCTTAAGGGAGACAGACCTGTTCATATAAGCATGCACCAGCACACATTCAAGCTCCTAGTGCTATAGGAAAGGAAGAGGCAGCAGAATAATCCCTCTACTCCTTTTAAAACACATTTATAGAAATATTATTTTTTCATGTAATACTAAGAATACTACTTTAGAATTTAAAGTTAATCACTGATTTTTAATTTTACTTATTTTTCTCCTTTTTTTTCTTAATGACACCTAATAAATGATAACAACTGATAGCTAAAAAAAAAAAGAAAAGATTAAAAAACATTCTTAATTTACATGAAAAATGTCTTCCTTTTAAATATTCAGGCTCCCTGTAGAAGTCTGAGATTAGCTCATGAAGTATGAAGTATTCACCCAATTCCTGCTCACTAAGTCCCTCTAGTGGATGAACTAGGAACACACATCCAAAATGATTTCACTGTGCCAAAAATACTTTTTTGAAGCTATCATCTCAGGTTATTGTACCTCATAATTCTGCATATTTATCTTTTTAAAGATTTCAGTAAGAAAGTCACTGAGCCCAATGAGAATTGATCACGAACTCTGATGATGCTCACCCCTTTGCTGAGTCATAAAAAACAGAGAGAGCTGTGGTTGAGTGGTAAATAGCAGACAGGCACATTACTTGCTGCATTAAGAATGGCTTTGTTTGGATATCTCCATTCAGACATGAACTCGACTGATTCTAATTGATTGTGTTATTGATCAGCTCTGTTGTGGGAATTAAAAGCAGAGATGATGTGTTAGCAGGCCATTTTGGGCCTTCAGAGGAACAGGCCTGACTGCACGTTAGGAGTTATGTCTAACTTTACAAGGATTTCTTGAGTGCGCAGGGTAGTGTTTGTAGATGCAGATGGCTGGGCTAACACATTTTAGTGCTTCTATGCAGGACAAAAAAAAATAATATTTCATTACTGCAACAAAAGAAGCCCATTAGCTGCAATGCAGGAACAGAGTTCATCTGCTGTCCCCCCCCACATTCACAGTGTTTGTCTGTTTTCTGGATGCTCTCCAGCTAATTTGATATAACAATGCTCGACGAAATATCACCAGGACTTTTTTTAGGTGACAGAAAATTATCAATGATGCCACATGCACAAGCTGAATGTCAACAACCAACTTGACTTGTTTATAAAATATTAAAGCAGTGAATTATGGGCACCATGCAGAACTTAATGATGATCGGAGTCATTATGACTTCAGTTTCCTTTGTTTTGGCAAATGATTAAATTCCACAGCTACTGTTGTCAATTTTGGGGAGATTGAATGCGTTTTTGGGCGCCTTTTGTATGAGGTCTGCTATCCAATCTGCCACATTGTTGGAGTGAAGCTGATTTAATGTGTTATCATTAGCTGCCATGTCACCCGGCTTAACATGGATGCTCTCCCATTGACTTAAAATAAAACCATTATATTAGAACAAGATGTTTTCTGTAGATTCAGTAAAGTACCTGCTAAAGAAACCAACAATGCAGTGATAAGCACCTTTTTTTTTTTTTGTTTAGTTTTGTTGAACATTTTACAGGGTTATTGGGTGCTTCATTTAAATACAAATATTGTAAAATCTAAAAGTCAAGAACATGAGTGCATCACTTTATTGTTATATCTTTAAAATATTTACAACATGCACACACAATGGTGTTGTCATAATAATAATAGTAATATTAATGAACATAGAGATGAAAGTGAGCTGTGTACAATCAGACACGACATTATCTCCTTCTCCTATGTCATGGGTGGGGGGTGTCTCCTCATCAATTATTGAACCAGTACTTCATGGTAATACATAATTTCCCATCAATTATTCACGATAATGTGTGTGTAGTTTACTTAATTGTGTTATCGACTATCAAAAGTAATTTCCTGGAAATCCTCAAGGACTCAAATTGAATCAGGCGAACTACTGCCCGTTGTCCTGCAGTTAAGTGTAATCAGTCCGATCAGCTGACCCGTTATTCAAAAGCGTTATTCAAAAGGGGATAAAGAGAAGTCGACAAATATGTGGACATAAACTCTAAACATAATTCAACATAATTAATAGTTTTTTTTTTTTTTTTTGATTTATAAAAAATTAAAAAAACGTTAAGCAGTAGGAACAGGAAGCGTTCCTAAAAGTAAATAAATGATAAGAGTCCCCTTCTGGCTTTAAGAGTGGCTCATAAATTATGTATCAGAACAGATGGCTGGAGCGAGAGGCAACAGGAGAGGAACATGAGTGACTACATCTTTAATTGTTTTAAAGAACATGTCACAACAGGACTGGTGTGTTTCCTGTCTGCTGCCACTACAGATGTGCTAACAGAGAGCGAGGGATAACTGAACACGCACAGTGACAATGGCATTTTTTTTTTACATGTAGTACAGCAGATATATTACTAAAGTGCACTTTCACTTTAAGATAAAAAAAAAATAGAGACCATTGTTTTGTCTCACTGCTGACTTAAAAAAAAAATCCCCAGTACTATCATAACTTCAACACTCACTCTTCATGCACTGACATTCAGAACATAAGCAACAGTCCCCACACCATTATTAAAATTCACATTATCAAATAGGCCTTTTGCTTCACACATAATGCATCTATGTTATAGATATTATAGTCCAAGAGTGCAGGTAGATGGACAATTATTAAAAACACAGTTTTTCTTTTCCAGCGTCACACCAACCCAGATATTCGGCATTTCTCACAAGAATACTTTACAGTCAGATAAATGTGTTTCTGTTGCCATCCATACAAAACATCTGTCAGAGGATTTTTCTGAAGTCAGCCAGTAGTTGTGCTTTGTTGCTCATTTTTCGAGCATTAGAAGAGATCAGGAGGCTTAATCACAGATTATCAGCAAACATCCACATTTGTGTCCAGCTCCTCACTTCTTATCCAGAGGTTCCTTGGAGCAGTGAGGATGTTTGTCAGGACTGCTGCCCAGGATCGGGACTTTTGCAGCGGTGCCAGGGCTGGAGTTGTCTCCTCCTCTCAGACCACTGCTGGGTACTTCTATGTTGGGTCCCAGAGAAGGCCTAACCACCCCAGCCGTGCTCACGTTGGATAGGACTCCCATGCCTGCTCCAGGAGTGGCTGCGGCGCCAAGCAGGTTGGCAGACTGCAGAACAGCCTCTGAATGCTCGCGGGCTTTCATTCGCAGGGCAGCAACGCTGGCTGTGCGGTTTCCCTGACAGCCATAGGGAGGCAGGAAGGACAAGCCCATGGGGTCAGAGACACAGCAGGAGCACAAACCATTCCCTGGGTAAGAACAATGAATAAAGGTTGGATTCATAAGGAATTTGTCCCAGCATTTACAGGATCTTCAGACAGGTAGTGAGAATCATATTTACCTTTCAGGGTAGCAACGTGTGAGAGGGCCTGGGCATAGGTGGCAGAGTTGAGGAGCGTACCTGGAATGCATGATGGAAAAAACGGACCGCCTGGACCCACCGTCCTGTTGATGCTGCAGAGAGCAGACAAACAGCATCTTAACATCTTGAAAATTGTATGGTTATCATACCACTTTATCATGCACATAGATATAACAATAAATAACTATAATCTCAAGCTTTTAAACGTCAAGGCACCTTAAAGGGACAAAATGTTGTAAACAATGCCATGGAGCTGCAAAAATAGGTCTCATCACATACTGTACAGTATATATATATATATATATATCAACAAAGAAAAAAGAAACAGAAACTACCTGAATAACTTGAATAGTGGACAAATCAGAGGTACTTTTATGGCGAATTTTCAGCACCCAGATCCACGGGTTTGGCAATATGTGAAATTACTTTTTTTTTCTTTACCTCTGCTGTATCTCCAGAGGTTCTTTTTGTTTCCTGCTGTGGTCCACCGGGGACTGAGAGTTGATGCTGCGAGATGGAGGAGTGCCATCGCTCATTGGCTCCTTCCCTGCATCAGGCTCCGAGCCACCTCGCTCCGTCTTCCTCCACTTAGCTCTGCGATTCTGAAACCAAACCTGAAAAACATTGAAAGGTAAACATGAGAGATGTGCTGATGCTTTTATTCAAATGATCTGAAAATACATTCCTGGCTAATTAAGATTATTATAGCATGCCAGTTACAAGTTATTATGATATTATTTTTAATCAAAGTGAGAAATATAAATATGCTAAATATACAAATACCACAAATATACATAGATTTACACATATTAAAAGAAAAAAATATATATATAACTTTAATGTAAAATAAACTGGCAGTAGTATAACTGGAAATACTTATAAATCATAAATCAATATTTATGCTGTGAAATCACTGAAAAAAAACCTGGATTAATTTTTTTTTAAGAGGAGCAATAAAGGAGAAGAACTACAATATTTTCAAAATACACACTTAAAATCAGTTTTTCAAAACTTTTAATATCTCCATTTACATATATTTAAAATATGATTCATTTCCATTTTTCAAAAAAAAAAACAACAAAACAAAACAAAAAACCGAGGACTCAGAATCTTGTTAGGTAAGTGAGGAAGAGACATTTGTATTTTCTCTGGCAGGCCAATGTGATGATGCCTTTAAGAAACAAATATGTAAATTCAGTTTCTAGATTTTTTTTTGGTTTGTTTTTTTGTTCCATTAGGTTTTAAGTAACAGCAAAATTATTTAAATCCAATCAGAGGCACAAAATCTTCTTTCTGTCGAGACATAGAGACACATTTTGAGCGCTCAAGACAAAGGGTGTTGCCTTTAAAGCCTGATAAAGAAAAGAAGAACTGGAGAATAAAAGATTTTGGAAAAACAATAATTATTTAATTTAAGTATTTTATATTTTAAATATAAGACAAACTGTCTATTGTTTTGCATCCTTACTGATTTATTATGCATTTATATTCACATATTAATAATCTTTTTCGCCCCCAAAGGATGGGCTGCAAAGAAATCCTCAAATAAGGCAAAAAATGACAAAGAAAACTGAAGCACTGATCAATATAATGTAACCGAAAACATGAAATAGCCTTTAAACAATCTTGGCATGCATTTTCTTGAAAACATTCAGGGGAATATTTATAAGTATAAAAGGTTATGCATGACTCTATTAAAGTTTGTTTTTATAATTATAAATCTCTTCACATTTTTGGCCTTATAACCATTTGGAAGCAGAATTTTCTATTGCTATCATATCTGTGTTTCTCAGAGGGAGCGTGTGGCTTTTGACTCAAAGTTTTTTCAATGGCAGAAGTTAAGCAAAGCAGTCAATAAAGTGAGTTTTTCTGAGAAAAGGATGAACTTTTTTAAAGAATTAGTGGCTTTTGTGCATAAACAATATACATATTGGTTAAATTTTTTTTATTATTATTACAGCATTTTGAATAAATGTGCTCCCAACACAGACTTGATTAACAGCATATTAGAACAGAAGGAAGCAGCACTTTAATATTAAATAAATGATCAGACATTTTTAATGTTTTTCACTTGTATTTTTCTTATTTGCCCTGCACTTTTATTGTTCATTCTGAAACAGAAGTGACTTTTACACTGCGCAATTACTTTATCTTTTTAATCTTTTTTGATTTTCCAACATTATTATATTATAATTAATTAACAGCGGCATTAGTAGAAATTTGACTGCTAAACATCTTGAGGCATACGCCCCAGTAGACTAGATTTGACATTCCTCTGATTATGATCTTGGACCCCTATACTGCTAATGTCAAGGAACACCCCTTTCCCTGTCAAGTATAATATGGGTTTTGTTAACAGGTCTGGAAAAGCTGAATCAGATGAGCTCAGCTCAATTGATTCAGGTGTTTGAACCTGCCTCACCAAGTGCTCTAAATCCCAACCTCCCTCTAATTTATCCCCAAAAAACTTCATGGTCCACACAGCAAAGACCACATATAGCCAAGTTCTTGGGATCTTAATCGACTGAAGGTCAGTGCCTGTAACAATATTTAATTGAGCAATTTTTCATTATCATATTTTAATGACTTCCCGCTGACAGTTGTGCTGCCCAAGAGAGAGGCAGCTATGATGAAGTCGTTTATTTCCCTATTTAGTGATTGTTTGACAACATCAGATTCGATTAGGACTGGGTTCTAGCAGGCATTAATCATGGTGTGTGAATGGAGGTTAGAGTCTGCGTGCATGTGCTCTGTATCCTCTCCATTGTAGCAGAGGGTATAAATGATGTCAACAGCCAAACAAAACGCATGCATTCATTTCGCAGAGAAAGGGACAACATTTTCATGACAGGACAACAATGCATCCAATGGACTTATCTCACCCCTGCACCTTCCAGCTAGAAGTCGCGCCCCCCCACCCGCTTCCATCTCTGAATGGGCTATAATTGCTCCATTAATCTCAATTTGCTGCGTGCTCTTAATGCGGGGGAGGGCCCATTGACACTTTACAAAAAAAGAGGAAAAAAAGGGAGGGGGGGCAACAACACTACAAGAGAAAGGAAATTTATTTTCTAATAATAATGTAAGTTTAATATCCCCTGCATAGTGCGGTGGATTCATGTTCAGATTTAATAATAGGAATGCGGTAATCGGATTAGGAGGGGGAATAATTTGTTTACAATCCCTAATTTACAGCGCTGGATTCCATTATCAAGCTCCACCATTGGGTTTAAGCGATAGTAAAGATGACCCTGGGGAACAAAAAGCCAAACTATTATATTTCTTACAATTAGATCTGCTGCGCACAACAAAACCCAAAAGCAAATCTGGAATGCAGGGAAATTACATACAGGACGCCTAACCTAATTACATCTGGCCAAGTTTATAACCGCGCACATGTGCAGGGCAGGAGCCGAATATCAATGCCTACATTTTAAGACGTGATTGTGGGACAGAGTCAGAAAGATTTTTGGTCGATTCTGACTTTTTTTCACCTCTTAAAACCCAAAAAATAATAAAACAAAAAAAGCAGACACAGAGATCCGGTGTGCGTCACCGGATCTGTATGGATGATGTATTTCTGCCTATGCAGACACGGACAAATTAGTGCAGCACATTATCGCTGCTTAATTATGAATGACCGATTAATCAAGCTAATCTAATATTCACCATTACGTTTATGTTATTAAAGTGTATCTTTGGGATGACAGAGTGGCTTCATTTACTCTCCCCTCCCTTGCCTGGGCAAAAGTGCCCGATGACAGGACGCAGTGCGCGCTGCATGCGGCTCACCTGCACCCTGGCCTCGGTTAGGTTGATTTTCATGGCCAGCTCCTCCCGGGTGAACACGTCCGGGTAATGAGTCTGTGCAAAGACGGCCTCCAAAGCCTCCAACTGCAGGGACACAAAATAAGGTTGGACACAACTTTCAGTTCACTGTTACTAACAAACCTAATCATCATAGGTTTGCTTTTTCTTTCTTTCTTTCTTTCTTTCTTTCTTTCTTTCTTTCTTTCTTTCTTTCTTTCTTTCTTTCTTTCTTTCTTTCTTTCTTTCTTTCTTTAAAAGTTCAAAGGTAAGCTCGCTTTCTCATTATTCAGCTGGACTATATCAGTTTTTTTCGTCTTAATTAATTTACAGAATATTTCAAATCTTGAAGAAAAAAAAAGAGCAAACTTTTGCCTGATTTTAGGCCTAAATGCAATCAACTGTTGTATTTTTTCCCCACATTTCTTAATGCAGGCCTAGATGTGTCCTGCTAAGGTTTGGAAAATAACAAGTTACCTGTTGTAAAGTGAATGTTGTTCTGTTTCTGCGCTGCTTCCTCCGCAGAAATCCATCATCGAAATCAGCCGGGGCGTGGTTTCCAAATCCGCCTGAATTAACTAAAAATATTAAATAAAATAAGATGAAAAAAACAAAACAAAAGAAATTATCAATCTTTCCAATTTTACTGATAAAACTGTTTTAATTAACCTTTGAATTTTACGCGTTGATGCAAACAAACCATGAGGCAAGGACATGTGTTTGTTTTGAATAATAAAAGAAGAAGGCCCATACAAATTGACCAACTGGTCATATTTTGTTTCCATTTGTTTCATGAAACATTTACGCAGAAGGTCTAAAGGGAACCATGACGAACTAAGAGCCATGACACCCAACATCTGTGCTCGGGACAAAGCGGGCCCCTCTGCCCCGGGGGCAAACCACCAGCGCTTCTCACCAACGCAGCCAACAAAGTGCCACAAGCAGAGAGAGGAAATCACATTAAACCCTTTATATCTACTTTAGATTTGTGAAGGAACATATTAAGGCTATTGCTTTATTTAAAATCGTTGACATTGTTATTTAACCATTTTTTCTAATAGGCCTAAATCTTACGCGTGGAATTGCTTATAGAATTAGGAATAAAAATATTGCTGAGAAACAACACATTTCAGCAGGACTTTAGCAGCCTTTACATAACTATTAATATAGATGAAAATATAGATGGCCTGTTTTCTGAAAACACTTTGTGCGCAATGCCTCCAAGATTAATAAACTTCTTTCAGAGCTTTTAAAACCAAAGCAATGTTTTAACGTTGTGCAAAATTGGCACAAAAATGTTAAAAAAAAAAAAAAAAAAGACACAAGAGAAGGAAAAACTCACGCGTGTTGGAGCGACAGCACTCTCCGTCAAGTTGAGGCGGGCAATGGAAGTAGAACATCCTTGATGGCGCGTCTCGGAACCTGAAACACAGAGGGGGGGAAAAGTTTCAGCCTCCCCTCAGATGTGCTCAGTGGCAACTATTAGTCTTATGTTGCTGCAGATCAATACAAAACGGCGGAGGAGGCTTCAGAGCTGAGACCTGCGCCCATCCTACCTGCAAGTAAAGGAAGATGCTGATGAGAGTGAGTTTGCGCTCTGGAGAGAAGCGGCTGATGCTGCGCTCTCACTGACTCTCTGCTTGGGAGTGTCCAGATCCTTCCTGCTCTTTTCTCTCTTTTTCCAACATACACACACACACTCTCTCTCTCTCTCTCTCTCTGGGAGTGTCCAGATGTCTATATGACTGTATAACTGTCTACACAGTGTTAAGGCTTTCAGCTAGTGTCGCAGAATCTCACGCCTAATTGGTCCTAATCGGATTATCACGGCTTTGTCTCTCTAACCCCGAACCCCTGGTGTGTGTGTGTGTGTATTTATGCTGTGTGTGGATAGACAGAAATAAAAGAAGAGGAGAGAGACATACCCAAGGTGCCTAAAAAATTCATCACAAGTGATTGTTATTTCAGAGTGAGGCATATTCCCTGACCATAAACATGCACACATACCGCTGCACTTTTTTATTTGGTTCTTTCATATATTAAAAAAAGGAGGATGACTGCTTTTGGGTTTTAGATTGACTGTCGGGCGGGTTAATTGCTCGTCAGGGTGTGTTAGGGGGTCCACTTTACAAGGGCTTGCGCATGTAGAGCACTCACAAGGCCAAATTTTTGATTTTGTTCACAGCAAGGGGTCCCGCGATTTATTTCGCTTCCTCAGATAAATGATCTGCTGCGGGACCCTTTCAATTAGTTTTAAAGCGCTTCTGGGACGCCAGAGCGCAGACGCCATGCGTCTCTGAGGTGGAGGCAAAATGAGGCTTCGAGAAGCAGCTGAAATTTAGAAGAGGAGTGCGGGATTGGACTAAACCACATAAAGTGCAGAAAATCCCTTCTAATGGCGCGTAATTGGTTCTGTAATATCATTACAGGCGGATAATGGCCAGTTACAGGGCCCCGCGCTATTAAGGGTTTCCCTGGCGTGCAGCGTTTATGTTATTAAAGGGGGAATATAATGATATTTTAGTTATTAAATGCGCGTAATTAATTTATGCACCACTGAAAATAAAGTTGTTATTATGACCTCGGTGAAGTACGTGGAGAAAATTGAAATCAAATAACAGTTGATAACTTTATCCTAAGATTTGGTCTAGACAACTCTGACAGGAGTTCAGACCTAAAAGGTGAATGACTTTCCTCTGGATCCTCTGGATACTCAGGAGCGACAGATCTCCACCTCACCAGGCAGAGGCAGTGTCATTGCTTCAGTGTGCGGCATTTGGACCTGTACTCTACAAACCACTTTTGGGTTTTATTCTTGTTGTTATTTTGGACATTTCAGCACCTAGATCTGGGAAAGATCCTTACTATGGCTCACCGCCCAGGGCATCATAGCCAGGGTGGTATCTCCTGCACTTTCACAGTTTTCTTCTGGTAATGTGCCAGTTTAGTAAATGGGATTTATGGTTTTTAGTCATCAAAAACTATTTCCAAATTTTCCCTCATACATTGAAAATGCAATGTATAGCTACATTTGTACATTCCTTGCTTTTGGCATGCAGTTTTTTGCTTAATACTTAATTTAGTTTTTTTTTTTTTCTAAATAAATCATGTACAGCATCGATTTTCTCCCTTTGGTTAAGGAATTAAGATAGTATTTTGCTTGGATAGAACTATAGGGAAATAATTCAACATCCGTCAAGTTATTTACAAACCTGAGAAGGATATTTGATCTGGATATGTTTTGGTTTTCCATTGACAGAATAAAAAAAAAATGTTTTTCCTGCTCAAGTGCCATGGAGAATTATACCACATATCGTTTTAGGAGACAGAGACAAGCTTATCAGTTTGTTGTTCATGTTTTCGATGTCGTGCTTTTGAAGCTGCACCTGTTTTCTTCAGATATTTAGAAGAATTCAGCACCCTGGTCAGCACCACAACCAGGGGATGGATGGGAGGGCTAACAACTGAAGGTGCCAAAGGCTAAAGGGCACAGAGTCATCCATATTATATTTCCAGGTCTGTTTTAAATGTAATAATTCAGTTTGTTTATATAGAGGCAATTCACGCCTCACATCATCTCACGACACTATACTCAGACAAATTAGCCAAATCAAGCAGTCAGTCTGGTTTAAGTTTCTGATTGCATCAAATCATTGACTCAATGTAATCACTGATAATCTAGATTTTTGACTTTAGTCTTTAACATATCAAAATTGAATTGATCTTATATTTAATTTGGTTATATTTTAAGTGCCTCTTCCATTGTTTTTTTTTGTTTTTTTTCCTGTTTGCTAAATTTAAGGTCTCATCATGATTGGTATTAAACATTTACCTTGTTCACACAAATTGAAAGAATTAAATCAAAATCTTTGATTTTATTTACTACCATTGCCATCTAGAAGGTCAAGTTACAAAATCTAAGTCAGACCTAAAAAAAAAACACAAATTTAGAAAAGTTGGCTATGCGCTGCCACTTATGGTATCTAATAAGCAAAACCAGTAAAGTGACAAGCCAGAGCCAAGAAAGTCAGTTGTATGTACATTTAAATTGTAGTAGCCTGAAAAAAGAAGTATCAGACTTAGAAAAAACTTGCTCCATAGATCAAACCGGAAGTTTTTTCTTCTGTTAGCTAGCCAATATCAATCACTTTAAAACAGGCCAGTTAGTTACTCTAACAATCAATATTATGAAGGAATTTAAGTATAATAAGGCCTCTTTGATTTTGTAAAGGGAAACTTATAAATTGAATCCACAAAAAAATGCAAGAAAAGACACTGACTTTATTTCAAGTGAAAGACAGTGGCAAACATAATGTTAAATTTTTATCACAACAAAGTAGGTGCCTAAACCCATTCAGGCAAAATAAGGTCCATTTATGTACACAGATAGATGCGTCAGTCATTAGAAAGGTCCCCAGAAACCTACAGTATAGCGATATTCATAAAGTTGCACAAAATAGCTTTAATATAAAATATCACAAATCTTTTAAAGGTAGGCTGGTTCAAGTGGAAACAATTAACCTGAAAGTGAATGAGGTATTATAGTTTGACAAATGAACAGAAACAGATTCAAGGATAAACAGATTAAAAATAAATCTGCTTTAAATAAACATGAAGACATGGAGACGAGTATAACAATGCCAAAACTTCACTTTAACCATTTCATGTTTGTACAGTAAACATGCTTTCCTAGAAATAGTCCTTAAAGCACCATTGAAAAGTTGCTGAATTAGGTTTGGAGTGTATTTTCACAAATTAAAACATAAAATAAAGCTTTCGGTATAAGAGACTTGGAGGTGAACGTTTTGTTTTTCTTGGTAGTTTTGCTGTTTCTTTCAGCGGAAGTGCTCCTTCAGTCTCCAGATGCCCTCCTGACCGGAGGTCCGATGGAAGTCACAGATGCTCCTGAGCAGCTCTCTGAAGACGGGGGCCTGTTTCTGGCTCAGTCTTGGTTTGAAATACTCCAGGACTTCCTGCGTGGTGGCCTCGCCGTCCACATTGGCCTGGAAGGCTACAAAGTTGCGCAGATCCACTAACAGCTCGTCGTGCTCTGTTGGAGGAGCAGGAGGGGTGCTTGTTCCTGAAGCTCCGAGGCCATTTACCTCCTCCTCCTCATCTTCCTCTGCTGCTGTTCCCTGAGAGGAGAGCTTAGAGATATGGTTTCGAGCTTTGATCTTGGCCAGCAGGGAAGCAGACGACAGTGGAGCTGAGTTTGAATCGTCATCTGCCCCTTCCCCACTAAAATGAAGTCCTGCACTTGGTTTCTTTGAAACAGGCATCTTCACGATAGCGGCATCCTACAAACAAGAAATACTCAATCAAACACGCATCTTTACAAATCTGAGAAATATCAAATGACCTAGAGGTGTGATGCTGTTACCTTGCATTTAATAGGAGGGGGTGCAGATGGAGCAGAACGCGTAAGTAAAAGAGGATTCTTCTTCTGTCCAAAACGTTTCCTGATACAGAGAAAAATAAACTACTGTTGGTTTTAAATGGAACAACAAAATCTCCTTTATAAAATGATCATATGTGAGAACAATGTACTTCGCAGGTGGATCTGGAGGTCTATCAAAAGGCAGCCTGCAACGCTGCCGAGAAATCTTGAGCGCTTTCAGGGCATCTTTGGCCACCCTGTTGGCTTCAGCTTCCACAAGAACATAGTCAGGGTTGGAAGACTGCATGATGGTGTCATGTTGCATCACACTGTGTATACCTAGGCAAGACCACAGGATGAACAACAAAGAAGAGAAACAAATCTAACAGCTGATATTATATGAATGCAGAGTTTGCAAACTGAATCTTACCAGATTTCCTGAAGAGCTTTGCCAAGACGTAATCATCCGATTTTCTCTGGTCTTCTGTTGAATTCTCTTCGCTTTCTTCTTTTTTGTAAGTGCGTTTCTTCACCAGATGTGAGATGCGGTGGCCTTCGAACCGAGCATCCCAGGAGCGCTTGTGTTTTTTATGTTTGCGTTTGTCCACATCGGCGGAGTCACAGTGCTTTCTCTTTTCCCTGTGCTTTCCTTTGTCTCTGTGCTGCTGATAGCTAGCCGAGCTCAGGCTTTTGTTTGCCTTCTCAACTGGATCCGAGTTGTTATTGTCTTTTACCAGAGGCATGTTTGTCGAATCATTCAATTCTAAATTTTGATTTGTGCTCCGACTGTCCATTGGAGCGTTAGATTTACCCGGAAGGTTCCCACTGGATAGGGATAAGCTGCAGTCTCTTAAGGCAGGGATTTCCCTGTTTTCAACCTGTTTTCCTGAGGACTTTGTATAATCACGGCTGACTTTGTTTATGCAGGCCGATGCCTTTAACCTGTCAGGTTTCTTGGGTACTTTGACATCAGATCCAGTGCCTGTTTGAAGAGAAAAGTTTAACTTCAATTTTGCTTTTCAATCTTATTTACAGGATTTTTACAGCTGTATCCCCATTAAACAGAATATCACAGTTTATTTATTCTGGTAAATAAGTTTAGAAATGGAAACTCAAACATTTAACAGTGATGAATCTGAACTTTCCCATGAATGTATACAAAATGTTCCCCCCTTTTTCAGTAAAATAACTGAATAAATTACTACTTTGATGCCGTTTAAATGAATTTATAGTTAGTTTTACACAGATTTGGGATTAAAAAGCACCTTAAAACCATTCTCTGATAAAAAAAAAAGAGAGAACAGACAAACCTGCAAATATGGCACTGGTCTCTGTCCCCTGAGATCCATCAGGATCAGCCAAAGTGAAGAGCTCATAGATGTCATTAGACTTGAAGAACCGTCTTTGTTTGGGATCCTTCAGAACGCGATTGGTGAGAAACTGCTTGAAGATTTGCCTGGATGGCAACAGATATAATACAGAATTAGACACTTGTATCTAATTAGTTTTTCCTTTTTAACTCAGCAGGCAATTTCCATCATGTCACCGCAGAGTAGTTTGGCTGATGGATGAGAAAATTAAATAACTTCACTGCTGCAGGTATCAAAATAGAATCCCTGCAGCTCTCCAATCTGCTTTTTCAGGAGCGCTCCACCGACACCAACCAAACACAGCAACAGTTTCCGACTCCTCAATTGGCCATTTAATATTGCAGGAAAGCTTTTCAATTACAGAGAAGTGGGACAGCAGAAATACTAAAACTGCATTGGTGTAAGCAGTTAACAACATACAGGACTCTCAAAGGTAGATGGAGAGAAAGCAAAACCCCAAAAATATGCTTGAATCTCTGGTTTTCTGTGAGTTCATATCTTGTGTATACAGAAGCTGTTCAATTACCTGTGGTAGATTTTTTCCTCAATGGTCCCTGCAGTCAGCAGCCTGTAGATGGTTACTTGCTGCTTTTGACCGATCCTCCACGCTCGCTCTCGAGCCTTTAAACAATGAAACACATTGAAGTAGACAGTCAGCGTGAATAAAGGAAAGACTAAATAAAGAGCAGCAACTAAGAAAGGACAAAAAACACTTAAGCTTTTAAAATAAACGAAACAGAAAAGGTCCAATGTTAAACAGATCTTAAAGTATGCCTTTAAGAAATGTTGTCTGTACCAGTCTTACATCTAGACCCTGATAATTCATAATTTGAATGGGGGGAGGATTTACAGTGCCTCGTAAAAAAAATTTCCCTACCTTGGATGTGGCTTTATAAACTATAACAGCTTTAAATATCTACAGAACTTCACCTCAAACCTGTTTGTTGTGTTCCTTTGTCTTAATGAAGGCATTAGTTTTTTAATGTTCGAAAAAATTTAAGAAAAACCTCTGATGTCTCCTGAGAACAGCAGAGGTTAAATTACTAACCTACACACTTTATGTACCAATTATTTGCCTTTTGAAGGAATTTGTTTGGAATGGGTAAATTATCAATTATATGCATAGAATTTTTAAGAGGACTTTTTAAATATAAATGTTAGATATATGTACAAAATTTACCAATAAAATAAAATAAATCAGGGTCTTTCTGCATCGAGATTGCATGTTTTTCTGGTGCATTTGTGGGTTCTCTCCATGTATTCAAGTACATGGAGAGTCCATGTACCCCTCCTCTCACCCATACACTGCCAGAGATGGGGCACTGGCCCAATTGCTACTCTGATGTTTTAAGCGGGAGACGGTGAATGGATGGTTTCATTTGTGAGAAAAAAAGTTCAAGAAGCAAGACAGATTTTGTAGAGCTATATAAAGTCACTCAAGTGTTTTATTTGAAGACTAACCTGTGTGTCTGTACTTGGGTTCCAGTCCGGATCATATATGATAACTCTGTTGGCTCCAGTTAGATTGACTCCCAGACCACCAACTTTAGTGGTCAGCAGGAAGATAAAAATGGATTTGTCCTGAAACAAAGACAGACCGGGCTCAAATGTCAGTGGTTTATAAGCAGCATTTCAGCAGATTTTTATACATATTCAGATGGACAAGTTTTTTCAGATTCAACTTTTGGATTAAATGAAACATGTTAGTGCCTCTATTCTAAATACTTAATAAAAACACATTTCCTAAGTTTCTACAAAGAAAAATATGCACTGCAAAGTGATATTTCCACTAATCGCAGACAGATTAAAGAGAAAAACTTCCACTCTGAACAAAACAGATTGCCATCAATTAGTGTCTCCACCTCAGGCTGAACAGTGATTCTCTGAAGCATTGTGTCCCCAGGGACTAGATTTTCATGGGAAACACTCTGAGCCATTAGAGAAGGCTAATCCTTACCTCGTTGTAGCGAGCAATGAGCGGCTGTCTGGAAGCTATCGCGGTCGTGCCGTCCATTTTCAGGTAGGAGTAGTCCTTCTCCCTTACAAAAACCTCCAGGATGTCCAGCATCTGCAAATGAGGAAGATCATAAGACAACAGAAAGCCGAGGAGGAAAAAGAAGACGAGGAGGCTGGGGGAAACAAGGGGCGGGGGTCTGGATTAGCACTAAAAGGATTAGAGCAGATTAATATTACATGGACAAAGATGCCGACAGGGAGGGTCTCAGGTTCCCTCTGAGGTATAATCTCATTGGTATTGACTGCAACAGCTGGGGCCTCTGTCACATCTACACACTTCCTCTGTCTCCAAACAATTGCAGCAGAAGGAAACATGACATCACAATCTAACACGTATCTTTATATATGATAATAAATAAATAAACCGATTAATTTGACTTCTGAGAAAATTGTTCAACAATTTTATATATTTATATACGTTTTGAAGAAATTATGAAGCTAAAAGCTTTTAATGTGGTCAATGACTATAAACATAAACAAATGTAAATTGACAGATGGATGGAATCATCTTTAGTAAGAAAATGTAAATCAAGTCAGACTGTGGAAACTTTTCTACTCCCGATTTCTTACCTGTCTGGACTGAGTGAAGAGCAGGACACGGTGACCCTGTTTGAACCAGAGACGCAGCAGCGACTCCACCACCACCAACTTCCCTGATCGTTTCCAAAAGCCAAAGTGTTCCTCCTCTGTGAGCTGATCCTCTGGTATTCCCTTCAGGATCCGGGGCCCACCAGAGAAAAGGTCCGGATGGTTGCAGATCTTGCGCAGTGCAATCAGACCAGGAAAAACCTAAAAAGCAGCAAAACTGTTAATTTCAAGGCATTATACCATGCCACACTTTTAAACAAATAAGCACATTTACTTTAGTCAACAGGAATAAATTACATAATTTATTTACGGCTAATAAAGGCTGTTTCCTGATGAGGGCCCAGTGGTCACTGCATTAGTAATGGTGGATAATGGACTGACAGTGACCACTGAATACATCTATAGGAGTGTGTGTGTCTTTGTATGAGTGTGCAAACAATCTGGTCACCCATGGCTCTTCAACCATTTCCATTTGGTCAGTGGTGATAAATAGTTGCATCTCCTTCATGAGGCTAACTAATATAAGAAAACCTGCACACCTTCTTGGTGAGATCTTAAAAAATACTAATAAAGAGCTTATCGGTGTAAGATCCATGTGGATTTTTCTTCTCTCTCCCCCGCTGCTAATTTTCACAGTCCATACCCATTTACCATTTATGCACCCATCAATCTTTGTTACTAATTTATTCTTTTTTGCAGTGTGGGAGTAAAAAAGAAAAAAACCCACAAATTACTCATAATCAAGACAAAATATTTAAACTTCTTAAAACTTTTGTAAATTTATATTTGTTTAAAACAACTTTAGCCTTTTAAGGTCTCACATCCTGAAAAATTCAAATTATAAACATTCTTGTAACAGTCTTATGTGTTCTGAAGCCTGGTTATTAGTTTGACAAATGAAACAAATCCTTTCACCTCCATCTATCTTCCTTTCTCCACCTCTTAGCTAAAGTGTGCTCAAAATGGTCTGTATGAAAAGCAATCCCCTTATGAGGTCATTAATATTTATATTAATTCTCAATACAAGCTTTGTGATATTAAATTACGGTATTTAAAGAAAAAAATAACGTTTTCATTGAAACACCTGAAAATAGTGAATTACAATAAAATATATTTCTATATTTTCTAAAACGGATGCCCTTAAATGGATCATTGATTGATGAGACGAATTTTGAGGTATCTTTTTGTTGAGTAGCATTCAGCATCTCAAAGAGAAACCAAAAAATAAAAGCCTGGTTGGTGCATATATACGAACAAAAATACAAAATATTCAATTTTTTTTTATTACCCTGGTTATGCAAAGTAAGATCAAATCCTAAGGTATCTACATAATCAAGCTTTTTCCTTTAAAAAACAACAACAAAAACATTTTGAACAGAATATCAACATTAGGCTGAGTGGTAGTAAAGAATTATTGCCTAACAGTTGGAAAAATTAAACCATCATTCTATGTTCAATCAGTTTTTTATTTTGTCTCTCAGTTTCTAGACTAATGTTTATTCTACATAACTAGAAATCCCTGTCATATATTTTCAATGTAAAGACAAACTACTTACTAAATTTTTTTTGTGTGTTTGTGAAAGGGAGTTTGGAAAACCACAATTACATGTCAAATTGTGTGAATTTTCTTTTATGTTAAATTATATGTTAGATTGTGTGAAATTTTAAGTGAGTCTTACCTGCATGTCACCATTCAATATTTGATACACTTCTTTGGAATCTAAGAAGCTCTGATAAACTTGCCGCTGCTCCTCTGTTAATCTGCAAAACAGCACCTACACATAACACATAAAGGACAGAGTAATGGTCAGTGAACATCCACTTTAAAGCCCCCAGATGAAGGGAGGGAGTAAGAGGAGAAATTAGCGGGGAAGCAATGTGATTTTTTCTAAAGAAAACACCTTCCTGTGGGACTGATTTAATGAGCTGAAGTGGACTGAGGAGTCAACCAGCATCAGCCACGAGGACAGACCAGAGACCAGCCACTTTAATGAATGCCAACTCCTTTTACTTTATAGAGACTTTATTAGCTGGCTTCACCTGACAGGAGCCATACACAACCATCAGGCGCTTTGCAGATAGGTCCCAAAGACTTGCACCACACCAAAGGAAGACCTGCATAGTGCAGATGATTGAAATTTGAGGATTACTTGTTCGTTTTTGTCAGGTAAGGAGAGGTTGGCCTTGACGTCATCCTTCATTCTTCTGAGCAGGTAAGGATTGATTGTATCTCTCAGCACACAGGCACATTTGAACGCCGTTTGGACCTAGAAAATGACAACAGGCAAATATTATAAATAAAGAACATAACTGAAAGCATGCAAAGTCTCAGACTTTATTGCTTCTTGGGCTTGTTTATCTCTTCTCCCTCCTCACTTCACTGTCCACCTTGGGGTGGCCATTAAACATTGATCAGAGCGCCTTTATTCTCAGTCTCTCTTTTATCCATAGGACTGATCAACTGTATTGGAAACAGAAGGGTAGTTTCTTTTGGTTTCATCCCCAGGAACCCCTGCTGTAAAACCTTCTGCTACACTTTATCTACAGCTAGCGCTAAAAGCCAGTTAGCCTTTTAAACATTAACTCACTTGGGGTCCACAGGGGGATCAAAGACACCATTGGCAATGCTGAAGGGGAAAATAAAAAGGAGGGATCCAGAGCTAAATGGAGGTCAGAGTTGGAAAAAAAAAATCAGAGGAGGGCAGTAGAGGATCTAGCGATCTCAGCATAAGCTGCTGAGTGGATTCACATGGGGCCGCAAGTAAACGCTTCGATAATGGATCCAATTTCCACACGCTCATCAAGTCCCACCCCAAACACATATGTTTTCACGCACATCTGTCTGTACATACGTGCCTTGTATGAACCCTCAGAGTAGGCGCTCTGCTGCTTTGTGACTTTTGAAAACAGGATAAGGCAGCAGAGCTTTGCCCTCTGACCATTTAATAACATTAATAATTAGTAAAGGTTTTTATTATCGACAGCGGAAGGAGCATCAATAGCCATCTTAAATAATTAAATCTATACAGTCAGTGGGTTATTAACGATAAGACGCTAATGACAAAGAGCTACAATTTAGCTCTTTACTTTATCCTCTTCCAATCTCACACATTAGGGAAGGACTGAAGTTCCTTTGCACAGACCTACATTATCCAAGCTTAATGGTTCTGTTGCTCCCCTTTCCTTCCTTCTGACCTGCTTCAGTCTAACTACGCAGAAGTGTGCAGAAATGCATTTGTACAAATTATTAACTTGGGCTAATACATTAGCTCAATTTAAAGTGATTTAAAAGCCTGACAGACCACCTTTATGCAGTGGGATATATACCTGGACAGGTGATGCATTGCTGTACCCTCCCATAGTTATTGGCACAGAAAACTGCTCCATAAAGACAGGAAGTGTCCCTAGTTTGCCAGGGAAAACGAAGTCAAAGAGAGACCACAGCTCCTTCAAGTTGTTCTGCATTGGTGAGCCAGACAGGATGAACCTGTGAGGAGTACGAAACTAGAAGAAAGAAAACAAGTGTATAAGACCACACATAAGCACCAGAATTATTGGCTAAGAACTTCACAAGACAAGTTACTCTTTCACATCAGCACAACTTTAAATGATTCACATTATTGGAGTCTGAAAGTATACATATTAAATGCCTTTATTGAATGAGACAATTAGGACATAAAATCAACACTGACCAATGTGTTGCCCTGCTGCCGGACAATTTGCCAAAAACATATCATCACTGCAGCATCAGTGTATGCAGTAACTGATAAGAGTGTAATAATTATAGGCTGGTATCTTCAAGTGTTCTAAACTTTCAATAAAAAGTGCTAATGTAATATTCAGCTATTTGGGTTGAGTCTGACAGCAGCAAGTGCTCTCACTGGACAATAATGACTTGGATAAAAATGCTAAAAATAACTGGGTGAGATGGAAGTACAGACAAAAGAGAAGAAAATAGGTTTATAATCTGTAGATTTCCTTAATGTCCTGTAGCCCTGAAGCCATCTTGGTATTTCTTTTCTTTTCTTTTTATTTCGCCAGGTTGGTCCCAATGAGATCACAACCCTCTTTTTTTAACCACATCCTGACCAATAGGCAACAACAAAGTTCAATAGTCAAAAAACAAAACAAAAAAAAACAAACTCTTTATTAAAAAGGGGCACACATTATTGAATGAGCCTCAAGATAGTTTAGTTTGAAGCTAAAAGTGTAATAGGGTTTCAGTGTAAGTGCTAATTTCGGGATCATTCTCTAGTTTCCGGTTCTCAATGCTTCCCTTGAAGCTATTTGAACGAATTATTTTGTATTTTTTTTCCCTTTTATTCAGTCTTAAATTAAATAAAGTCAAATAAACCAAAAGGCAGTAATGAGAGTAAAAATTAAAAGCAATAAGCGCACAGAATAGGGGAAGAAATATTAATTTTTAAACTGTATTTGATAATGTAATGATCAGTGAGTTTATTGACTGGTGGAGCAGATCCATCTGTTCAGTGAGCTTGTTTAGAACATGAAGAAAGTGTTATTGCAGAAATGGGACCCCACTGAGGAGCAAACTTGGTCCCAATTTTCTGCAACTGATATATTTTAATTATACTAGGAAGATAAACACATTTGAAACATACCTTCATCTAATCTATGGCACCGTTGGTCATGCCAACCGCCTCTTTTTCAGAAAAAACAAGCAACTTTGGGTATGACTTACACAAGACTGAAACGCCAAACAAATAATAAAGTTGTATTTCCTGCAAGAACTTGTCCATCCTTGTTATCCTGTGTAAACAATACCTGTTTGCAGGCGACAGTGACGCCGGCATTTGGATTCCTGATCTTGTGGCCCTCGTCCAGTATAACATAGTGCCAGTCGTAGCGCTGTAACACGTCTTGTAAATTTCTCACAGCTGAATAGGAGGTGATCAGGATCCCATGACATGCTGCTATTTCTGGAATCAGCTTTTCCTGTATCACAGAAGTAAAATCAATGTTTCTCTCTGCACCTCATTTTACAATTTAGACCAGTTCCTCAGGGCCAGTATCCTGCAACTTTTTGATACGCCTTAGGATTCAACACACCTGAATAAAGTAATTAGATAATTGAGAGAGCTCTAGAGGAACTGACTGCATGCTGAGGAGGTAACTCAGCCATTTGATTCAGGTGTGTTGAATAAGGGACCAAGGGTAAAACAGGATGGACCTAACAATTTCAGGATAACAGCCCCCAGGGACTGGAATAGCCCATTCGTACTGTGAGTAACTGTGAGCACCAGAAAGAAGAACCAACGCTCTACATACAGATCTCTAGTGCCTCCCAGAGGATATCCTTTACTTGAGTCTGTATTACCACTAATACTCTTAAAAAACAAACAAAAAAACATTACCTTTTTGCTGGTGAAAGAGCCAGTTTCATGCAGGACAGCCACTCTGAAAGGAGGCCACCAGGTGTGGAACTCCTTCACCCACTGGTGCATGACCGTAGCTGGGCACACAATCACTGTTGGACCTAAACCGACGTATCTGCAACCAAAAATGTTTCAGTCCAGACAGGTGATCAAGACAGGGAAAAATAAGACTGAAAATGTGCTTGGCTGGCGCTGAACTTTAAAGTTCTTAAAGGAATAGGCATACAAAGTTTTCTCCAACTGCGTCTTCAATCAAAGAAATTAATGGGAGAGATCCTCAGCTCCTCTGTGCAGATTAGCGATACCACTGTCAAACACACACAAACATGTGCTAATGGACTGGAATGAGCCTCTGCCTGGTGGAAGCTATTGATACTGGGCCATAATTGAGTTTGCAAACAATCAATTTGTGGGCGTCTATAGCAGAAACAATATTGACCATCTGGGAAAGTCCACCTCTTGAAGGCGCAAAGTGTCGTTCCTGCAGTAAAAAGCCTTCTTCTCCAATGATACCCCATGCTTTCTGTGGTTGATTAGCCATCACCTGCCTATCCTACTCACATTTCATGAGTCAAAGATTCATTTTTGGAGCCCAGGAACACACTAACGCTCTTCCTCAAACACACAAACAGAGTGTAAGTGTTTCCTCTCATGTCTGCAGTAAGAAAGTGAGGAGTCTGATAATTGAAACACGTTTAATAATTCAGACGAACACTCTCAAGCAGAAATCCTCCTGATCAAATATTCATACCATACAGACACACAGTCTCTGGACACAGTTTATTTGTGTAAGTGTGTGTGTGTATGTGTCTGTACCTGTAGTTGGACCCTCTAGTCCTCAGTTTACTGTAGCTTAGTCCTGCCAGAAAGCTGATGACCTGGATGGTTTTGCCCAATCCCATCTCATCTCCCAGGATGCCTCCTGCCTGCTGACAGTGGAGTTCCCACATCCACCGCACACCAGTCTGCTGGTACCTAGTGGTATTAACAATATGTTACAGGAGCCAAAGATGATCAAGTTAACAGATGTTAAAGGATTGACAGACAAAATATAAACATTCTCTATATAGAAGTCTTTTTTTTTTTTTTTTTTTCGTTATAACTAACAAATCCCCTCAACCGTGCAGTGGGAGGGCTCCGGGACAAAGCACATCAATGACATTAGATAAGCAGATGGTTTACAGGGATATACTGACAGCTGTATTCTCCACTTGGCTAAAGTGTTTTGGCGATTGTTGCTTAATTGTCCTCTTAACTTTTAATCCTAAAATTGAACCTACTTGTAGAGTTTTTTCCAGAGGAAACCAGGAACTTTGAAGCCTTCATCAAATTCGGCATCGCTGTCGTCCGTAAGCTCCTCCCCTCGTTCTCGTTTCGCCTCTCGTTCTCGAAGCCGCTGCCGCTTCCATCTCCTACAACAACAGAAATCAATGAAATGTTTGGATGCCAGCTCAGATAAATAATAACCCAATCAAATCTTATTACATCATCTTATGATCTAAACTTTGCTGAAGCATTTTTTGTTTGCCTTATAACACACACCTTCTTTTCAGTATTTTATTTAAATTGCATGTCATACTTTTTAGAATAAAACTGAAAATTATAGCATGCATTTGAATTTCACAATTTTGGATCAATACTCTGCAGAACCACCTTTTGCTGCAGTTGAAGCTTTTGAGCCCTCTACAGCTCTGTATCTGTTGAAACTAAACTTTTTCCCTTTTTCTTTGTTTATTTTGAACATCAATTCTTAATTCTACATTTCTACACTATTGTGTCATTTAGACATCAAAATAAGCTTTGATACTGACTACTCCACTGTATCCTGTATTTTGGTCCCATCAAGAACATCGTGATCATCACAATGTTTCCAAATGGGGATGGTATGTAGTGTTTATTTTCATCTAGTCTAAAAATTTGGTCCAATCTAACCAAGGTTCCATATGCTTAACAATTATTGCATCCCTGAAAGGACTTTGAAGAAAAAAGGCAAACAAGTCCTTCTTCCAAAAAAAAAGGCTACTTATTCTCCACGTTCTACAGAAGCTGTATCATTACTATTCCAAAGGATATAAAGCACCAAATTTGCTTAAGAAAAATCCCAATAACACACTCAGAAATTTGCTGTTATAACAGAAAAGTGATGCAACAACTAGGGAACTAACTAGTATTTGGCAAATTGATTAATCTGTCAATTTTATTTTGATTAATTGATTAATAATCGGATACCAAAAGGTTCCTTAAAGAAGATTTTTGCTAAATTTAACCAGGTGAAATAAAACTTTCCCATTTAAGGAGTTCTGTATAGAGCATATTGACAGATAAAAAATATTTTTATCTTAAATGCAAAATGTTTAAATATTTGTTTTTTTTTTAAATCTTGGTATAATTCCAGCTCTAAGTGGATCGCTCTGTCAGCTAAAGGCATGTTTTAGAGTCTCTAAACTCCAGTTAACGATTAATCGATAACTAAATTAGTGATGATTATTTCAATAATCGATTAATCTAATTGTTTCACCCGTAGGAATGACTAACTAACAGGGGTATGAGTAACTTTAGTTTCATAAAATGCGTAGAGTGAATAATTTACACGATGCTTTTGCACATCTGCGGATGTTTCTTACATGCTCTTAGGCTGCAAATATTTACCTTAGAACTCAGGGGAGATTTTACCGCAAAATAATGTAAGTAGGAGAGTTTTAACACTGCAGCGGAGAGGGCAGTTAAAGGCACAGTCGTCATGCAGCAAATGAAGATTGATATAGACAATTAGCAGTGTGAGTTCCCCAGAAAGGTGTGAGGTGTGGAGGATAAGAATCCATCTTCATTTGGGCCCGGTCCTGTCACCCTGTTACAAAACCGGTCCTTTAGCTAGGCCTGGGAGACCATGCTCTCTAATTAAGTCAAGACTAAGCATTGGTTCAGTTAATTACACTTTTCTGCCACTACTCCACAACCCCACCCCAACCAGAAATAAAGCCCACTCTAATAATATCATTCTTCACACCAGCCAGTCCCACCATGGCATATGTACACATTGGTATTGACATTTAGTTGCTGGAAGTCTAGAAAAATACGTGTGCCAACACAATTTATTTGGCAGCTATAAATATGAAATCTCATTAGGGCTGCTCTTCCATTTATTTGAGCATCGGGGTGAATGAGAGCATAAAACCATGTGCAGAAGGATAATTAGGCCAGTGCAAGAGCAGAGAGAAAAGAAGAACCGAGAGTGAATTTGCTTAGTCAAGAAACAGCTGCCAATCTCATCTGGGATTAACTCTCTCTCTTTCTTGAGCACTACAGAGCCAGTAAAAACTAAACAACTGCTTTTCACCTTAAACAAAGTCAAGAACAATAGCCCATTTACACAATTGCCAGACAAATATGATGGAAAATAAAACAAATCTCAATCTTTTGTTGGTTGGAGATGCGACTGTGTGCACACCAGGAGCTGATAAAACTTTTTGCACCTTTGCATAAAGCCTAGCTTTGAGTTTCTGACAAATCTCACCTTATTCGCTGCCTGTAGTACTCCACATCCCCATCGTCTTTATGTTTTTGGGATTTACTCCTGTTATCACTGTCATCATCTGAACTCTCAGGGGAGTAGTCATCCTCACTGTCGTTTTTCTTCATTCTCTTCCTTCCTGCCCCCACAGCCTTTTTCTTGTATGGTTTTAGTTCATACTCATCATTATCATTATCATTATCATCCCCAAAGCCTTCTTCCATGGCATCCCTTTCCTCCTGGTCCAAATCCAGTCCTTCATCACTGGGCAGGTACTCTGACCCTTCGCTGTCTGTTTGCTCTCCCTCTGTGTATCTCTTCCTCCGTGACTTAGGAAGCTTTGGTTCAGGCTTAGGTTGAGCCTTAGGTTGAGTCCTCAAAGCATTTATTTGCAGCTTTCGCATGCGCTTCTTCAGTTTTTTATCCTTGGATGAGGAAACTGTTTTTCCTGTTTTACCCTTGGTCTCTTCATAAAGGCTGAGTGCAGAACTTTTCTTCTTCTTAAGAAGGGGTACCTTCTTCCGTTCGGTAGCCAACTTGGCCTGGTCCGCCAAGTACTGGTCAAACGCAGAGTTCTCAGCCAGCATCAGTTTCCGAGGCTCCTTCTTTACCTCCTTCTGTGGTATCCGGGTACCAAAAGGTGTCATGTGGCCTTTCCGGATGAGTTCCTCCCATTCGGTTTCCTGTGCTGGCATGAGCATGCTGCCCAGTGTGGACGGTCCCGCTTCTAAAAAAACACAAACATGTAGAGATACAAAAAGTTACACTCCGTTTACTTCAAATCTATCCTCCAGTGTTTTCTTTAACCAAATCCCTGTCAATTATAACAAAGTGCGCAGATGTTCCAATAATACACCCATAACTACTTCAAGTTAAAAACAATATTTTAACAGCAGATCCTTTTTTTAGTTGCAATCGAATCCCCAAAATACTCAATGGATAGGGATCAGGTGAAAATTTGAGGAAATATTAACACCTCTAAGTTATAGTTGTGCTGTTCATAACATCCCTCAACCATTTAACTAGAAAGGATGCTGAGGGACTGAGCAATGCTTCAGGGAGTGGTACCCGAAATAAAATCCACCTGGATGTAAGGCCTCAAGGTTTCTGGAGAACGCTGCACAAAGCCACCAGCTATAGTGCATCGATAACTGCTTGCACTTTAGACTCTTTAATTATATGATCATTTTAAATTGTTACGTAACTGCGGTTCAGATTTGGTGTTAGATAAAAGGTGTTCATTCTGTCTAATCTACAAAGCAACAACATAAAGGCTCCAAAGTCCGATATAAATGAGGGATGACACAGCAGAGAACAAAATTCAACAACTATCCCATCAGAGACATAAAGAAAAGACAATAAAATAGTCCAATATCATTTTTTTTTTATTTTTCTTTCCAAGCCAAACTTTGTGTAATTTTGTTCTCTCTAGGGCTGCAACTATAAAATATTTTGCAAATCGATTAATCTGTTGTATATTTTTTTCATTTAGTCGCTTAATAATTGGATAGGCAAAGGTGCCTTGAAGAAGATTATTTAATAAATTTAACCAGGTTAAACTCAAACTTTTCCACATGAAGACTTCTGGATAGAGCATATTGACAGACAAAAATATTTCCTTTAACTTAAGTGCAAAATGTTTAAATGTTTTTTACAATTTTGGTATAATTGCTGCTCTAAATAGGTTGCTCTGTCAGCTAAAGGCATATTTTACAATCTCTATTCTCAATTTAATGATTAATCTATTACTAAATAAGTAGACGATTATTTTAATAATCAATTAATCACAATTAATCTGATTTTTTTCAGCTTTAGTTCTCTCTAGTAAAGCCAAAAGATATATTGTTGTACAAAAACACTTAACAGAGCAAAAGAAGAAATTAGTCCAATTTAAGTCCACGGCTGCGTCCAGAATGCCTGATCAGGGTAAATTGTTTTATGTTTTACAGTGTGCTTAAGATCTTATTAAGAATCAAACTGCAGTGAGGTAGACAGAAGAAGGCAAGAAAAAAAAAAAAACCTAAATAGCTTATTTACCTCACAAAAAAAAAAAAAAAAAAAAAAAGGGTGGTAGCTTTTTGTATTTACAGAAATAAAGTAAAAAACCTGTTTAGAATACTGATAACTGCAACTAAAAAAACACCTAAAGAAAGATGTTCCAATCATAAAAGAAAATTATGAAAAGAAACATTCCAGGCTATACAGATTAAAACAGTAAACTAGATGGGATTTTATGTTTGTGCTTGTTTAGTTCATCTGCCTGCTTGGTGCTATTCAATGCATTTGTTTCAAAATAGAAAAAATTTGATAAAAGAATAAAAAGTCAGGACTGAATGTACAGCATGTTTATTTAGCATGTGTGGAAGCACCACAATGTCAAAATAACCCCAAAAAACATTACCTTCCTCTCCATCATCTTCTGCCAGCAGTTCAGCCTCAACTCTCTGAACGTCCTCCCCTCCCAGTATGGCCTGAAGTCGCTTCTGTTTTGCTTTGACCTTTTTAAGCTGCTTCTCCTGTAACACATATTTGATCTGTTAGCGTCACTGCATAACCCCGTTATTGATCGCTTATTTTGTGAATCATTGTTTGAATCAATATTACCTTATTTTCTTTCTGCCGTTTTACAGACTCTATTTTCCTGCTAATATCCTTGCTAGAGGCAGCATAGGGGGATAGCTGCTCGATAATCTTGTTGATGTGTTTTAAAGATGCTGTAACAGATCTGAGTGACACAACCCAAGAAAAATAAGCGTTACCACCGGATAGATAGATGGATAGATTAATGACATATTAGTGTAAAACACATAAGCATTTAAAATAACTGCTTTTGTCTGTAAAATAACTTGTTGCAAAGAAGCAAAATCTTAATACTTCTTAAAGCATATAAAATTCAAATCTGGCAATTTATAAAAAAATGTATTTACCTGACATCATCTAGCACTGATTGGTACTCCTTCTCAGCCTCGGCTTTGGCAGCAGCCTGATTTGCCTCATGGATCGCCTCATCCACCTGCTGGAGAACACCTTGCTCGAGAACATCCTGATCATACACAGCCACACCAAGACCTTGGAGCTCGTCTGCTCCAGAACTGGCAGATGCCACTTGGATTCGCTGACGGTTGATCTGCAGCAATGCTCCTGCCCGCTTGCCAGCTGAATGTGCCAGAGGTATCAGTAGATGAATTATATCAGTTAATATTACCTTAGTTTTAGTTATGTTGACAGGTTTTTTCAGTAGCTTACCACTGTTACCCTCCCCGGGTCCAGTGTTGGCAGGGAAAGCTGCAGCTGCCTCAGAACCCTGACTGTTCTCTGGGAAAGCACAGACAGCAGGTCCCTTTGTAGATCCATCCTCCTCCAAACGTCCTGGGGTGAGAGCAGCACTAACCGGACTGGAGATGGAGGAGGATGCCTGGAGGTCTCCATCTTCTGCAGGCATTATGATGTAGCTACAGAGACCCAATGAGATACAACATACATTACCCAATATAAAACAACAGCATCCTTTAAATGCATATGACAAATCCGACTCAACGATATTAAGGCGACTTAGATATTACATTTTCCTAAATGAGTAGTATCTATAGGTGGTACTACCTAGCATGAGCGTTAGCTTTCATCATTTCAAGACAAAATCTCAAATATTTGGGAGTCATTAGGACATTTCGGGTTTTTATATTTTATTATGACTGACCCTAACCATATTATGTAGTGGAGAAATGGAAAAACATGGCAATACGGACAAATAAATGTTAGATAATTTCATTGACTTCCATTGTTTATGTGGCTGTGCTAACCGGCTAAGCTAACAGAACATATCATCAGCTGTTCGCCTCACCAACTGCTCTTCGGCGACGGTTCAACTTTTAATCATAAAGATAATAATACTAAAACAAAAGACGCCCCTCGAAGAAACCCTACGTACAAAAACCAAATAACGACGAAAAATCACTCACAATATACGTGGTTACACAACATCTCCAGCCGGGGTTATATATTGCTTGGCTTCCTCAAGGCTGGTCTTTACACAGACGCACAAAACCAGGCTTGAGCGTCAGACCTCACCAAACGTGACCGCCATTTTGTGAGTGGCATTGCTTTATAATGCCACTCACATTATGTTTTGAAGAAAAAATATTTTTTATTAACGAGTGGTTAAACAACAAAATAAAAGGCAGAGTTTTATCTATAAACGGAATCTTGGCATAATTTCATCACCTCTAATTAAAAAGTTGTGTATGTTGACATTTTACACAGATTTTTTGCCATTTAAAGTAGATAGATGATAGATGATAGATAGATAGATAGATAGATAGATAGATAGATAGATAGATAGATAGATAGATAGATAGATAGATAG
>NW_015150610.1:255521-274870 GCF_000732505.1 Cyprinodon variegatus | reverse complement strand
CAATATTTATGGTTATTTAGCTTGTTTTCAGAGAAAAATAAGGGGGTTATTTTTTTCCGAGTCATTTTTTCACTATGTCATTCATTCATTTATACTTTGTTAAACTTATATTTAGTTTGCTGATTGAATATTTGGTAAAATAAATAAATAAATAAATAAATAAATAAATAAATAAATAAATAAATAAATAAATAAATAAATAAAAATTATTCTGCAGGAAAATAATATCCAGGAAAATAATCGCATTGGTTAACAAGGTTAACTTGCCACCCACTATATGAATGATCTATTTAGAGATGTTGCTCTATTTACCATCTATACACATATGAAAGTAAGCACCCTCTGCTGATTTTCACCTGTTATCTCACATGGCCTTAAGATGGCGCCACAAAACCGGTTATTTTATCCTAGGACGAACTATAACTAACCAAGAAGCTTTCCCTGGGTACTTTTTTTAAAAAGTAAATAGAGCTGCAAATATATGCTTTTCTTTGTTACGCTTCTTCACACTATTTAATTTTGCCATTTGATAATCCTTGTTAATTAATTAAACAGTGATGGAGCCTTTTAGAAATTCACCAAGTGGTTTTCATTTTCTCTTGTATGATTGTTTCAGTAATTATTTTGTAATAAAAAAAAAATAGATTTAATGTTTTAAAGTTATTTTATGCCATCAATCTCCCAGGGTCTGCTGAGTAATGCAAACTGTTTCTTCCAAGTGAAGCAAGTAAGGTTATCTGTTAAACTCAAACATAGAAAATGTTTATTAAATGTTATCCAGTCTGCCTTGAAAGGACCTGTAAATATGTTTTATTGCAAAATTCTTTGTGAAACAATAATAAATCAATGATAGATAACTTTTTTCATGCTGTTCACTCTATCTGTGTTATTTATAAAAGTAGCTTGGGAACCTGGAAGATAAATTTATCAAGCTACATTCTTCCAGACCCTGTGAAAAAGCACACCACAATGAGAAAAAAACAACAACAAAAACCCTCTCCCACTTACTCCATCAGGGTAGGGATGGGGCCAGTGCCTATCTCTGGGCGGGGGGATGGGGTACGCCCCGGACAGGTCATCAGTCTGTTGCAGGGCAAAAAAGAGACACACAAAGGCAAACAACCATGCAAACAAAAACTCACACCTAAGGACAATGCAGAGATGCGCATTAACCTAACAGGCTTTGGACTGCTGGAGAAAGCCCGAGTATCTGGAGAGAATCCATGCATGCATGGAGAGAACATGCAAACCAAATGCAGAAGGACCTTTGGCTGGGAATCAAACCTAGAACCTTCTTGTTGCAAGGCCAAAAGTGCTACAAACTGCTGCCCACTTGCAGATCGTGCATGCTACAAATGTAAACATTGCCATGTGTTATTATCTAAGAGGATGTTTAGTTCCAATGCCTTGCAAAAATAAATGAAAGACTTAATTAAAAATATCTTCTCTGCCTTCCACTGGGGTGCCTGAGCAGAGCAAAGTAATCTTTTCAAATTGCATTATCTGTGTAAGCAAACAAAGCTATATAGAGATATATTGCTGTCACCCTTGGATTACAAATTACATGAAGGCTGAAACACCAGTCTATTCTGTTCACTTAGCTGCCTTTACTGGAATTTCTCTGGAGACACTGGGATTTTTAAAAGAAGTGAACCAAAATAAAAGTGTGTTGCAGCAAAATGCAAGCGTTTATCAGTGGAAGGCCTTGTGGTGCTAGATTGAAGATGTACTCAAAACATATTTCAAAGGTGCAATGATTTAAATTAACAATACAGCTTGTGATAAATTAAATTTGACCAGAATTAGCAAACAAACTCCTCCTCACCATGTTGTTACTGTATGGTTGACTTACAAGGAAGAACAAGTTTAGACCTGTGAATATAAACCTCCATCTTTTATATTAGTACTCCACAACCTTTATCTCCTGTGAGGAGGAGATAATATTTATGCATTCACTGTGTTTTCATCACATCATAATTTAGGGGAAAACTCTCAAGGTTACACTAAGGTGATGGACCACACCAGGTTCACAGGATTTACTGGATGACAGATATTTGTTTAACTCCATGCTTTCTTTTGTTAGTGACTCCTGCCAGTTTGTGGGCAGGGGGTTTGCAGATTTATAGGTTGTACAAGGAAAGGGTGCAAATCCCAAAGGGGTTCATTGAGGTTTCTTTTAACACTGTCGATTTGCATTGTGACAGTTGAATAACAAACATAGAAGATTTAGAGAGCGACGGTTCTAGGCTTACATTTTGCACGTTTGGCAGTTTTGTATTTCAGCTCTTTTCCATCAGCTTATAGCTCCACCAACATGCTGCATGTTTATGTACCTAGACTAGTGTGTGTATAGTCACCAGAAATGCACTGGAACAAGTGTGACTAGTGGTTTTCGCTATATTTTTTGTTGATGGTATGTATAAAACATGTTTCACATTTTTATCTCCTGCACACAGATTCCCATGGTAGGATAAGATTGTTTTAGATTTTGTGGCCTTCAGTTGTTTTCTGGCACAGAGACATAAGAGTTACTAAGGATGAGATCATTTAACACAAATATGTTTGAGTTGTGAAAAAAAGTTTTAATTTTTTTTTACATAAAGTTGTTCTTAAGCTGTAAGTGTTTTACAAGTTCATCACATTTGACAAGTTTGCTCTTGGTGAGGATGACCCCATTTTGACTGTTGCTTTTGTACCAATGTTTTAATTTCAACATTTACACACGTTTCATTTACTGAAAAGCTCTTGTTCTGGATTTGGTGTTACAAAGACCCAGCCACTTGTTTCAAGCCTACTGTCATAGATCTATTGGTCATAGATCATAGAGCTATAACAGACATTTTCACCCCGTAAAATAAAATATGCCTGTGCAAATTAGGAATTGATAATAACACTTCCTAACCTTGCATTTTGATATTAAGTGGGTGTATTTTAGCTGCTAATTATTTTACCACTAGGGGGCACTCATTGAGTATACATCCAGGGTCAGCAACACAGTGCCAACTGGCATCTAATCCTGTAGAACCACATGGCCGCACTACCCACTGGGTAGCTACATCTATAATTCAGTTTTTTACATTGTTTCTTTTTTAAATTCCACTTGAATTTATATAGATTAAAGAAAGACAATTTTTATTTTACAAAGTGTTGAAGTATGTTTATTATACAACTTGTGTAGGTGAAATGTTCTGGCATAGAGGTCAGTACTGGTAGCCTCCTACTCTATATGGCTCATTACTCATGAAGTAGTTTTTGGTTTAAAAAGGTTGGTAACCACTGCTGTACATATATCTCAAAATTGGCCTCCATGGTCAGGCGATTATTGTAAAGATGACATTTTTGGTAAAAATAAAAAGATAAATTTTCTTTTTGCCACAGAACAATATTGTAGGCCTACTTTAATACCTCCATCCCACTACATACAAATAATACTGTAGATGCATCAATAGAGACAGGCACACTTAAAACACATGAATGTTCTTGATGTGTCACGAGATGGGCTTCCTTATCTCACGTTTACAACTGCATAAAAGTCTCACAGATATTGCAAAACTTCAATATGTATATTGCTGTACTCATAAAGAAATACACAAATGGAGTGAAAAAGCTAAATTTTTATCAGTTCAGCTTAATTTAAAAAAAATTCTTAAATCAATTCTGCTACTTTGCAAGAAAAATAATTACAATTCATATCCATTTTGAAATATATATAGTAAAATTATAAAAGGTTCTGCCAAAGAATACAATAGAGATATTTGAATACATACGCTTTTTCTTTCATACATTATGGACAACTTCAGCTGAACCTTTCGGCTACTGGTGGGAATCACTGCAGTGATGTGCAGTTAATTGAGACAAGTGAGCATTTGAGGACATAAGTGGAGAGGCATGAGGACCGCACTGTTCTTCAAAGCCATAGAAAGGTCAATAAATCAACATGTATAAAGCCTCATCATGTCTGCATTAATGTACATTCAAGCCACACTGTGCTCAGCACATGTTCTAGCATGTTTGCAGGGCTAATACATCCCATGTGTTCTCCCGTCCAAGTTAATACATGTCTCGTTGTGTATCTGACAGTAATTATAGGGGTGGGCCGGGATCTCATCCGGGTGCATCAGACCCCTGCCATGCTGCTGTTAGCGCAGTAACAGGTGTGGGTTTATGTTTCCAAACAACCACATTATAACCTCTCACCACTGTGCTCCTGAAAAGTCGCTAAATTGGTTTAGTACATGGAACTATTTAAAAGATTAAGCCCAAGCCAAAGCAGGAAAATAATAATCTCCCAGTAAAAAGGTTTAAAGAGATCACTAAATCGCACACAGCTGCATGAAAGCCGGTCTTAACATGTCTATCTGTTCCAGGTCAGTCTTTGCCAGTGGATTACTGTGAATTCACGCAAAATTGTGTATTTAGCAGACCTCAGACATGGCTTGAACAAACCACAGCAATATGAATCAGAATAAGGCCAGTGTTGTGATCTGACATGTCTCACAAAAACCACCAGAACCCTAGTTAGAGCCTCCATCTTCTCCATACATACATGCTTTTCTTAGGCCACATCGTCTCCTGTTTGATGTGTTTTGGAGGAATTGAACTTGCAATAGTTGTGGTCCACAAGAATGCACTCTGAACTGTTTTGACAATGTATAGTGGCAGTAATACCCCTTCTACAGCCTGGCCTGAAACACGAGCTGATACAAGTTGAAGGGATACAGAGCAGAAATGGCTAGACTGGTGACTCCGGAGCTCAATTGAATTTGACTTTCCATGGATACTGTTTTGAAGTGTTTATTTCACAAGCTTTAAAATGGAGCTTTGCAGTTTTCAAGCTGACAATGCAATGACAGGTTCCTTGAGTAAAAAAAAAAGTGCTTATCTGTCATATCCCTGGGAAGATAAAGAGGCTGCCATGTGGACAAAGTTCCATAGGAAATTCCTCCAAGAGGGAAACCTTCAACTGATTAAGTTTTGGCAAATCTCACAGTGCTTGAAACTGAGTTATGGCTACCTTATGTATTAAAGGCCTACAGAAAGCAAAAAAGACAGGCTTTGTAAATCATTTCTTTTAGCAACCTCCAGTGATTATTTAGAAGTCATTTGTATCTCTGTTACAAACAGAAAAAGCCTCACGTACATCCCTAATAATAAGTGTGCTAGCATATTTACCTGTCCCCAAACTATCGTCCGTTCACATAAAAATCAATTGTTTTGTGCTTGCCACTAGTAAACATCTGGAACATGGATTGAGGTTGTAATTAGTCTAGAACATTAGATTTCTCTACCTGTTTTTCACATCTAGAGACTGGATTTTTTGCCCCTTCTTGATTACAAATATCACAGGTTCAGTCAGATTTAACAAATAACATTTTTCAGTATTATTATCAAGTCTTGCCACAGGCTGTCATTTGGATTTAGGCCTGGACTTTCGCTAGACCATTGTATTCTCGTATCAGTTGCCATATTAAAAGACTCCTAAATGACCTGTGGATCTCTATATCCCCATCAGAAGTTTCCAGATTTGTTTCTTCTGGTGTATGGGCATATCCATTTTAAGATAGAATTGTTTGATCATATAATACATCTTTAAACATGTCCATATCTTCATCTTTGACCCATCTGCTCTGTTCTCTGGGCTTTCATGATCCTGTTTAGATGTTAATACTCTCTAGCAAACCTTTGAGATCTTCAGAGAGAACCCTCCTCTAGAATATTTACTAATCAAGTAATTTTTTTTTTTCAGTTTTATTATTTAGAGTTTCAGAGTTAAGAAGGATGAATAAAACTAGTATATAATACTCCAAACTCTTCACCCTTCTCTGTGTAGGTCTATCAAACCTGTGCCACAATTACGTTGTCATTGGAGTATGGAAAATGTGACAAAGTTCAATGGACATAAAGAAAGAAAAAAAACAACTCTAGCACATGAATAGTAAATACAAATCCATTGCCAAGTTAGAACTGTAGTATTAGTTACTTTTTCATACAGATATACAAGTTCAAAATTACTAATGAAGTAAGCAGCAATATCCAAGCCTCTTTGGAAAAAGCATTAGAATAAGAGTAGTTGCAACTTTTTAAGTGCCTCTACATAGAACTAATAGTGACATAAAACATATAGAGTTTAATTTAACATCTCAATTGTTTTTGTTTTCTTTTTCTCTCTCTCCAATGAAAACAATATGAACCATTAGAAATATGTGCTGAGCATACAGAGCTGTAACTGGATGGCCTCTGCACACCAAAGTCATCACTTTTGTGGGGACGATGACAGATTTCCAGTAAACTCAAGTGATAAAACTCAACAACAGGAATCTGTGCTGTTGATGTTCTTCCTTTATTAAATTATATAATGACACAATAGTTTATTGGTGGTAAGAAACAATGCTGAGACTGATATGGCAAAGCTCAATTTAGCATAAAAAATGTCAAGAGAAAGTGCATGGAGGGAAAGGTAGAGTGGCAAAGATCAGGTCAAGTTTCAAGTTCAAAATAGTATTTTCCTGTCACTTTGCTGAGACATGATGTAGATGTTCAAGAAGCAGGAAGTAACCTAATGCTCCTTGCCCAAGTTACAACTGTTGTGCATAATTCTGCACCTTTAAGAGACCCGATGATTAGTCAAAAAATTGTGTTTATAAGAAAAAAACAACTTTAAAATAAATAAATGATTTCGTTATTAGTTTACCTGATAAGTATTTTCAATCTCTTAGCTATTTTGTTGTTTAAAAAAAACTAGAAGCAGATGTAACACCTATCCACCTGTCACACCTGCAGAGAACAGTGAAGAAATGTTTATTGAGAAAATGTAAACTATTATAGAACGATGTATGGCATTAGCTTATTTAGCTTTTTTTTTGTTATCTAAGAGATGATGTGTCCTTGATCAACACTGCCCAACAAATATTACTCATGCTGGAGCTCAACGTTTAAGCTGCATGCATTTTTACAAATCTTGCAGTCACCACACATTTGAGATTGGTTGCAGGTTGATGGTCAATTTTTTTCAAAAAGAAAATTTAAAAAATCAAGTTTCTTTTTCATCAATATTTTTTCTTTTCTTAAAAAATACAGAAAGTAGCCTTCTTTGCTGCCATACATATTTGAAATTGTCACAGCCTGTTGGGTCAAGAGTTTTTGAGGTTCTTGTGTTATTTCAACCTAGTCCTGGGTTTTGGGTCTCATTATGTTTCTACATACTCCCATGTTTATACCATGTTGGTTTGGTTTCAAACTCCAGTGTAGGCAACATTTACAGAACCAAAATAGAAGTTTAAAAAGTTTATTTAAGTGAATGACTGCTTCTTCAGAGTTTGCCTGGGGAAATCAACGCCAACACCAAAGGGGACAGGTTGAGATGCATTGAGAAAATGTTAATGGAATGATTTGCTTGCTGTTTGAAGAGCTGGTGAAGTTCCAAGCTTCTTTTATTTGGGTTTTATTAGTTCAAGTAGTGAGCTTGTCAATCAGAGCAGGTAGAGATATATACACCCTGTGGACATGATAGCGCTGTATTTTTTTTTGTATCTTTCCTAGTATCTTTCCTACCCATTATTTCCTAGTGCCTCAGTTCAACCCCACCCCCCGGCAGAATGCAGCACATCTGTTAATCAAACTCACCTGCTCATGGTTGCATTAATTACCTAACTCACTTTCCATTTTCCTGCTGTTGCCGTGATGCTCTGCCCACAGCCGTTTTCCCTCTCTGTCTTACCTGCACTTTCCTTAAACCTGGTTTTGTTTTTTTGTTTTTTATCAAACAGACTATTTTCTAGTATGTGATCTGTCCTGTCCTGCTGCCTGCCTTTGTATTATCCTCAGGTCAAAACAAAATAAAGTTAAATTTTTCTATCTTTCTAAAATGTTTTGTTTATTTTGAAAGCTGGCAGCATGTCATACATTTTATTTTCATTTTAAACTTGAACATTTATGAAGGTCGAGATTAGAGTTTCTGATTTATATGCATTCCTAATTTTCCCCACCGTTTTGGAAAACACTGACTCATTACATTGCAGTAGAGTGATCTTACTCAGCATTAGGAATGAGAGATTGCAGCTGATTGTGCTCATAAAGTGAAAAAAATGAAAAGCAATGTACAGGAAGACCTGACCTGACATGTAGCTGCTCTGAACAGACAACGTTAACCGAAACACCCAACATTTTTATTGGAATCAGCTCTTCTTACATTTATTTTGTATCAACCAATTTGTTTCTATACAAAATATTCAGAAGAAATTAATTATTTATATGAGACATGGCTTTCTGAATCCCTAAGGGGTATTTATCTAAATGGATTTATATGTCCAAACTCCCAATGTCCTTTTGTCAGCTTTTTGTGTGGCGCTGCTGATTTACAGGCAGGTGCATGGTTTGTAGCAGTTAAAACATACCACATAGGGCATCACTGAGAGCCGCAAAGGTTAGATTAGCTGATTTACCCCAAGATAGTCCAACGTTGTCTGGCCAATGGTTCTTCAGACCAAAGTGTTAGAACTAAGTCCCCACCCCATCTGGGGATCATAAATTAGCCAAAAGCTTTGTTAGTCGCTCAATTCTTTACCCTTTACCCTTCTGCCACACGTGCCCTTTATCCTCAATAAGTTGACCCCTGTCTTCACTCAGCATGATTAGAAACACACCCCACTGCATTAGCCAGGAACACACTGTTCCACATGGTATGCAGCAGAGATCGAGAAGATAACTGGAAAGCTTTGTTGGCTTTTTTGTTCCTCCCAGTGGACTGAAGAGCAAAGAAAGCTCACCGTTTCCCATACTGCCAGCAAGTTGCATGCAGTTTTGATTTGCACTTGCACAGTTTTCTAAAATTGATTGAGGTCTGAAAATTTGGGGATGGGATTATCTGATAATCTTTATATAATCTTAAATATGTCACTGTTTTTCTGAAACCCCATTTCCACTCTCATAGTCAGAAGATAAAGATTTCATATGTGGGAGGCCATGACCAATCTTGTAAAAAAAGCCTCATGTCTTGGGAGTATATGATGTGCTGAGCCAAATCCTTTTTATAAGACGCCAGATCCAAGGACATCAGTAAAAGTAATGAGTCTTCTCTGTCACTGTCTTATGAAATAGTTTCTTTTAGTATAGTCTGTTTCCTAGACTCTCAACAAAGACTGGAAAATTTACTGCACATCGGGCCCTGATTATAAATGTATCGGGTGTCCGATCGTTGTATAAAAAGTACATTGAATTAGTTGGACTAGCACAAAATCTACTGTGCAAACACTCAAGGGATCTGAGGTTGTGGCCATGATGTGACCCCCCCTTGTCTGTAGACTTTGATGCAACTGCACTCTTCTTGCCAGGAGCATACTGTACTCAGGCATGATGGATTTATATCTATACACGATGGACTGTTGCAGATAAATGGAAAGCATTGATGGGAAAGTGAAAGTAAGACTTTGGAATAAACTAAGGGCCATACCTGAGTGCCAAGATTCTGTTTGCAGGTTAAAATCTACTCAAGTATCACTGGTTCCTGTAAAAGAGTCTTGTTGGAAACAGAAAATAAAACTCTGGGTCTTCTCCAGGTTAGCAGGACAGAAAAGATTTTCAAGTAAAGGGGTCGATGAGTAAATATAGTAAAGACATAATCCTCTCCATTCTATTGTTGTTTTTGAATCCTGTGTTCTCTACCATTTCCTCTGTACCACTCATTAAAACTTTAATAGCAACCAGGGATACAACCATGGAAAATTCAGTTCCTTACCAGCCATGTCCCTTTCCTTCCTTCCTGACAGTCGTCACTCAGCTCTGTTGGCATCCTTTATCAAAGACTGTTAATTGACATGGTCGGCTGTGGATCCTCCTCCAGATATAGATCCTGGTAGAGGTCTTCACACCATTTAAGCTTTTTCTCAATTTTTTATATTAAATTCAGCAGTTTCAACATATTTTCCAGCTCTGAAGTTAGGTGAATAAAAACGATGTATTATTTTGATGTGGAAGGAAAATAAAAGTTGGTTTTCAAAATGTGAAAAGTCTTGTGCATTTGTCATTGGCTCCAAAACCCCTTATAAAGGCAATTACCACTACATATCTTTTGGGCTTTGCCTCCATCAGCTTTGCACATGTTTGAAACAGACACATCTTTCCTGGAAGATTCAGACTGGAAATGAGCTTTGGATTTCTGAGGCCCCTTAGAGTCACTATGGTCTACACACATGCAGACTTTTTTCACTATTTATGCTCCTCCTGGTCAGAATTGTAACACAGCATTTGATTTCAATGCAAGGCAAGGCAAGCTTATATGTGTGGAACAATTCAGTACAAAGACACTTCAAAGTGCCTTACATGAATTCAACGATTAAAATATAAAGAAAACAAAAGCAGCATAAAAGCAGTTAGTTAAAAGCATAATAAAAGCAGGTAGTCAAACAAATAAAATAGTTAGACCACAAACTATAGCTAATAATACCTCAGTTAACAGTTTAACTTCTATAGACAAAGGCAGTTCTAAATAAAGGGGTTTTTAAGTTTGAGTTAAAAGACCGAATTTCAGAGTAAAATGGGCTAAATGCATGTCATGCTTTTAACTATATTTAATATGGAAAATTACATTGGAACCATCTATCTTTTTTGCGATATTTTGAATCTTATTTTTTTTGTTCATGAAAACATTTGTTGTAAGGTTGTCTTATTTGATTTAAGCTAACTAATATAACAGCTGGTTGCAAAACCTACTTCCTGTATTCACAGTTCCATTTCTATGAACACTGAGGGTTTCTATACTATTTCTATCTTTTTCAGTTGAATATAAATATTTGCAATTTAGTTTGGTGTTTTTTTTATTCAATCTGCTGTATCTAATAACAGGCCTGCTGAGAAGTACTCTTTACAATGCTGAAAGCTCAATGAAACCACACACAATTTCATATAAAAAATAAAATAAATAAAAAGCCACCGCAGCATTTCAGATGTCGTTTGATTGCTATTGTAGTCTTTTGAAACAATATAAACAGAACACATCAGTAGAGTCAGCAATATACCAAAATGGCCTCTAAATTGATTATCCTGTGTGTTTACATAGGCCTGACGGAGCAGTTTCCAGTCTGACTGTAAGAAGAGTCCCACACCAGCTTCTTAATCTTCTATAACAAATCATTATTGTTTGTCCTCAGCAGAGATTGATTTGTTTTTGGTTGTGTTTTGACATTTTGATTATTTTTCATCAAAGTTTTGCAAGAATTGAACTTTCCTATGTGAGACCTCATGACTCCAGTACCCATTTACCATTCGCTCACAGACTAACTATGGAAACATGTCCTGAAGGCCATGTCATTTTATTGTGACTTTTTAGCAAAGGCCGCTGTGTTTTCCTGCATCCGGACATTTCTGCATTGTTTGAAATATTCTTTTTCCCCACTCAGTAAAATCCCAGAGGGGAGTCATGGTTCTGGCTAATGGGGGTCTTGTTATCTTGCCACATGTTTGTAATAGCAGTGAATCTGTACTGAGTGGTTGCGTGGGGAAACTCCAAGCTGACGACAGTGATTCATGCTAAAAGGCAAAAATGTGAAAGTCGGGACAATCAAATGAAGATTTCAAATTTTTCTACAATATAAACAAAGTCGTTCTTGGAAAACGCTGACCACATATGTTTGAACAATGACCTTTATTTACCAGTGGACCTAAATTATTTCTTTTAACTATTCTATGCTAAAAATAATAATTACTAAGGTATCGCCAAAAGTTTAGTAGAGTTTTGTTGGTTCAGATGGTTCACATTACTCTGGTGGAATCAAAAATATACTGTAAGTGCTGGACATGTCATGCTCACAAAGATTAAATAATTGCAACCTTGAGGACAACAAGAGCAGGAAATGTTGGAGGCCTTCACATTTTGCAAGGTCAGCATATTTCATTACACATAAATGGTCTGACCTCATTTGAATGGTCCTTTGGCATCATTTGTGGCTGAAGCAGAGAATGCATGGAAAGAAACACAGAAACAGTCACATTGAACTAAATTTGTTTTAGAGTAAAGCATTTTGCTTCATTATACTATAATCAAGGCTTTTATATATATACAGATTGTTTTTGTCCCATTTTGACCCATTACATGAACAGATAATAATGAAAACTCATCTCTTAGTTATGCGCTCCACAAATCTGATTTATGTAGTAGAATGCCAAGAAGAAAGCCGTTGTTGAAAGAAAGAGGTGTTGTTTGCAGTTTACCACAAGGTATTTAGACATAGACATGTGGGGATGGAAGAGTGTAAGGTTATTCTGAGCTGATAATCTGTGGTAAATCATAAGAAACAATTTCATACATTTATTCTTCATTTAATCTGAGTTAAAGCTGTTAAATTTTTAAACAAGCTGTTCATCAGAAACACTCAATGCATACAGCCATACATGTCAAAACCTTTTAGATTTATGAGGTCAGCAAAACAAATAATGATGGAATCTTTCTACTTTTCTTCTTTGCACTTCATAGACATAGACTGCTACGTTTTGTTGGTATAAGAGTAAAAACTGTACCTATTACTGCCTCTCTTTGAAGGTACGTGCTGCTGCAGACAGAGTTAACCATTAAGAATACAAGTCTGGCTTGTTTAAAAAAAAAAATGTAGAAAATATGCATTTATTTTTCTTTGTCTGGTGACCCATCCAGTGATGACAGTTATATCTGTAATTTCACGCATCGAGATTGCTACGACACAATGTCAGTTCCCGTGTCTTCATTTGTAGAGGACACAGAGCAGTTTATGCCTAAACTTTTAAACAATTTGAAATGAGACACTAATCAAACATTTCTTGAGCAACCAGAGGAGGGGTTGTACTATTCCAGAAGGTCTGTGCTTGCAGAGAAAATAAAACTGTATTTATCTACTTGATCTGTTTTTACTCACAGTTTCAGAGCTTTAAGATAACTGTGTGGGGTCCCACCTGTCCATCAGCTCACACACCAGGTTGCATTTAATGGAACATATCTGACAGATGATGACCTGTAAAAATAACTGATTTATCATTGTGGCCATCTGTTGTTTGCATAATTTAGATTTTTGGAAAGGCTTGGTAGTAGTACATGCTTCTGGTTCTGTGTCTCATGAATATAATATTAAAGTACTTCGCTGATTCTTATTGCGCAGATTTCTCTGTGTTGTATAGAGTTGGCTCATAGTTTTGTTCTAACACCCAACATTAATATGTATTTCTCAAGAGAGGCAGGCTGTTCTAGTAATTTGATGGATTATTGAGAAATCACTTTCAAACAGAGTTTATGTGAGGAACAGCACAGCTTCTGATTGAGAAACTGGTTGAAAACGAAATGGAAAGCTGGCTTGAGCTGGGATAAAATTTGGCGTAAGACCAACTAAAATTGCTATGATCTAAAGTGCTTTTATTTCTTTTTTGAGTGGTTTTGTATTTGGCTTAAATGATAAGTTGAAAAAAAAAAGCAATCCATGTTTTACTTTTTAAATGTTTTGTTTTAAATATAAAAATATTGTTTTGGGAGTGATTTTTTTTTTATTGGAATCCTTTTTTTTTTTTTTTTACATTTTGATTCACTGCTTCTGGTGCAATTCCTGAAAGTGAAAAAAAAAAATCAACAACACAAAACAGCATACGCAGTTGCTTTAAAATGCTAGAATATGAAACATTTTTCAAGTTAATTTCCAAATATCCAACATATTTTGCTTACAGTGTCCTGGAATTGTTTTTTTTTAATAATATGTTCTCATCTGTTAATTGCAGAAGTAATAAGCCACATCTTATACAAGAATTTTATTTATGGGAACATGGCAGCAGCCTCATATCTTTATGTTAACTAATTACTTGATCATTGGTTAGGTTAAATCATTTTAAAAGGAGATAAACCACCAAAATATTCTCACTTAACTGTGATGAGAGGGATTTTTCACACATTTTTGTTTTCTCGTTACTGCTTGTTTACTCAGCTTGGGTCAGAGGAGTGCTGCTGGCAGACAGAACCTCTCATTTGTCCTGCTGTTATCCACCAATAGCCCCTAAAACCTCTTAAGCCCATCTTTATTATCCTTAACACTTATTGAGGGCCACACTCTGCCTTCCTGTGCTGCTCATCCTTCTGAGCTCCCCCATCATCTCATGTATGTATCTTTGTGTGTAGAAGCATGGGGGCTTTCTGTGTTTTCAGAGCCCCATTGAGAGGTTGAAGGTCAGGGGTGCTTTGTGGTTCCCCAGTTACCAATTCCTTCTTTGCCCTTTGGGACTCAGACAAAAATATCCAAACATCCTTTCTAATGCAGTCAGCTCTTATTAGCCTCAATATCCAAGTGTTTGTTTATATTTATGAACAGATATCATCAAGCAAAATTATGCAACATTTCTATAGGTTAGCATGGGAATGTATTTATTGCAATAGTCTAGGCTTATTATTGTCCATTTAGTACTTCAAAGTTAGGAAAGTCATAGTTTGCCTCAGAAAAACCTTGTTTATTGGTTTTGTCATAATCTGTCCATAAATCCCATGTCTGACAATGGTGTCTATCTCGAATAGTTCAGTGGAAAAGTGGGCACATGACATCAATTCATTTAGCACAATTAGTCAAACCAGAAAAACATTATTTTGGGACCAAAAATCAAAGTCATTATTTAATTTATAAAAAAAAAAAAAAGAAGATTAAAAAACAATTGATAAATCCGATGTTTGCAGAATGTTAGTTAATATTTTTTTTTTTATAACTTTGGATAACAGATCCTTTTTCCTCTAAGTTACCAGCTTAACTTCCAATTATTGTTTGATTTGTAGCCAGACAGTCTGGATGGCAAGAAAATCAATGTGTAAAAAGCTCCAAGAATAAATAAAAAACCCATTCGGAATGGGACATATCTCTCCATAGTATTGCATAAAACCTCTCCTCTTTACCCATATGCATCTGCAGCACTGAGTCATATCTGGAAGCCAGTTTGCACTAAAACAAAAATCCAAACAGCTTGATCTTCAAAGTTACCCACGAACTGACACTGGTCACTGTCGCTTAACATGGATTTAGTTTGCTTGTCTAAATGTCAACACAGTTTTTCTTGGTTGCAGTTGCAACGGCAAGAGGCACAAACGGGTATCTAACAGAGATGTTTTATTGGATTATGATGATCAGTGGCAAAAGGGCCTCCTGTGAATCCTTTAGATTTAAGACTGTGATGACAGATAACAGCCTCTGTCAATGAAAGACAAATAAACCTCCATTCCAGCTCCCACATAGTTGCATTTGAAAACAGATCCTCTCTCCCTCCTGGAGCTACAACAACAAACTCGGTATCTGTTTTAACAGATACCAGGCCTCCCCAGAGAGTCCATTATATTGGAGCACCACTGAATCCTGAAAGTGAGTGAATTTGAAAGTTCCCCAAAATACACGGTAAGCTACTAAAAAACAACACATATGGACATTTGGCTTTGTTTTGCTGCTCTAATTGGAGACAGCATGCTTTACTTTGAAGCTATTGGGGTCATATCCTTAACAGCTAAACATAAACCACAACAATCTGTTCTTGGTAATATTGTCACCTGATTTGAACTTTTGTCCAAATTTTGTGCATACCAAAACAAAATAAAATTTTTTATTTTTTTCCACATAATATTGCTGTCTAAAAGCCAAACTAAGTGAGGAGAAAATATCCGATTGTGTGTCGTGACCTCCTTTGTTTATATAAGAAGTGCGCTTCTTTACAGTCAGCTCATATATTTAGCTGCCAAGTATTGTGTTATTTCCCATTTATATGGAGAGAGTCAATTGGAATTGTTTCCTGTGGGACAGTTTATCCAGAACACATGACAAAATTTTATTAAGCTGAAGGGATATCAATGTTTAGCTCTAAAAAACATTTCTTTCTCACAAATAATAAGTACTTAAAGTTTTAATAACAATTATATATATTTGCTGTAAAAAAAAAAAAATCTGTCAAATAAAGGATACTATGAAATAGGTTTTGATCTCTTTCTGATTCCCTTTGTGTTTTTCTGCCTCAAATATATGGTAACATGAGACAAAACTGAATCCCAAACTACTGTAGGAGAGCTTGGCAAATGCAAAATTATGGAAAACAACATATAGTTATGGACTTGTTCTTTTTACTACTGTTGTCCTTGTGAAACAATGGCTGTTCCAAGCAGCAACATCAGCATGTTACTTTACTTTTAAATAATTTAGTTACAGATGCAAAGCATTTGAGTGGTGCAGGTGAGAGAAAATCAGTCCCTCCATAGTCAGTCAAGAATGCTGTCTGTCATGCAAATAAAGCATATTTCTTACACTTGTATCAGAGAATTTGCCAGTTATCTGTAGAACAGATCAAATTGGGAGAAATAACAGAAAAACTGAGCACATAAGGTGTTCAGGCCAAAGAGACACAATCATTGTAGAAATTTGATTGAAAGATATCAAAGTGTTCAAAGTACAGTAACACACAATCTTATCTTTCACAGTCATTGATAATTTTATTTTCCTTTTAAAGCCCCTCTCTGTTATATAAAGCACAATATTAATATTATTCAGGGACTTACAAAAGATAGAGTGACGTAAAAGCTAAATTGCATTAATAATTTGGGCACTTTTGACACCTTTCTCAGCAGCTTTTTTTCCCCACTTGTCACTAGCGTAGATCCCAATTGTGTTACTTTATTTAAAAAAAAATAAGATTTACAGACTTTACTATGGGCTGCAAAGCGGAGCAGTGGTGCTGCACAGCTGCCTTGCACCAAGAAGGTTCTGGGTTTGATTCCCAGCCCGGTATGGAGTTTGCATGTTCTCCGTGTGCATGCGGGGCTTCTCTCCGGGTACTCCGGCTTCCTCCCAGTCCAAAAACATGACTGCCAGGTTAATTGGCTTCTCTGAATCCTCCTTAGGTGTTAGTATGTGCGTTAATGGTTGTTTGTCTCTGTGTTGCCCTGCGACCTGTCCAGGGTGTACCCAGCCCCTCTCCCATTTACATCTGGAAAAGGGCACCAGCACCCCTCGCAACCTCAGCAGGGATAAGTAAGATGGAAAATGGATGGATGGACTTTACTATCATTATCATCTTCTAACCAGAAATTATCTAAAATCATTTAAATGTGATATCCATATATTCAAGAGTTTGGGAAAAATTATAAGACAATCTTTTTCCCTATTTTTGTAATATTCATAATTGTATTTTATTTTTATTTAAAAGAGTTTTTAAATAAGTTATGTTCCTAATTATTCATTTCAGGGCAGGTCAGGGGAGTGTGGCCTGGTGGTTAGGGCATTACGCTTGGAATCCATAGGTTCTGAGTTCAAGCCCCACTCCCACAGACTGAAACTCTGGCTCCCTGAGCAAGACCCTTCACTCCACACTGGCAGTGGGCTGCCATCTTGCACAATGGCAGCCCACTGCTCCCCAAGGGGATTGGTTAAGTGCAGAGAATCAATTTAGTGTTGGGAGTATTGACCTAGTGGTTAGAGAGCACACATGTGCTTTGAAAAGGTTGCAAATGGTTTGATCCCCACAGCCGGCACTTTGGGCACAAGACCCTTAACCCCACACTGCTTCCTGGGTGCTGCACAGTGGCAGCCCACTGCTCCCAAAAAAAATACAAAAAGGGGATGGGTTAAATGCAGAGAGTTAATTTCTCTATTTTTAGATCAATAATGTTCAAATTCTATTTTCTATCCTTTTTGTCAGTAGAAATCCTTCTTGGTCTGCTGTAAAATCAAAAGAAGCTCTTTAAAATAGGGTTGTCTGCTAAGTTAAGGATACAACATGTTTTTTGCATCTACAATTAAAACCATGTAATTAATTCAATAATTCCAGAGTAACATCCTATTTTTAACCAAACTAAATGTCTAAATAAGTGCAACAAATTCCAGAAAAAAAATTATTTAGTTTACACAATACAATATTTTGGAAACAAATGAACAATACATTTAACAAAACAGAATTTGGAGCTTTTGACAGATTATCTTTTTTACACAAGGTACTGAAATCAGATTCCAGTTGATGGAGATAGAAACATTTTCCCAGAAACTGAGGAAACCAAACAAAGGGTTCAAAAAAGCAGCTCAGTCTAAGAGATGCAATTCGTCTTCACTATCACCTTTGTGTAAATTCATCTACTATTTCTTCTTAAACAAAAACTTTTTCTTGCAACACTTTTTCTTCACCTCAGTGGTGCTTTCTCTTTTCCCACCTTTGGTAACAGGATAAACTTGTACAGTCTCCCTGCAAGAATAAATAAATTATGAGTCGAGCTTTATGTTCTCAGTCTGTGGTTGTCTGTAAAGAGAGGAGCTTTCCACCCAGGAGGCTTCTCAAAACACATCTTTCATTTTTCGTGATCATATTCTGGTTTCTTCACAAAGGCTTTTTTTTTATACTTTATTTCTGGTTTGTGACTCTTTGTGTAATCTTGATATAACCAGTCCAAATCAGTTCTCATTTTGACTTATTTGCTGCACAATCCATTCAGGTTAGTAATTAGAAACAAAAACAGCATAGAGCCATGACTTGTTAGGTTTTTCTATTTAGTTTAATTGTTTGACTCATATATGATATTTGAATTTTAATAATACAGTGACAACAAAAAGCAAAATCTGGAAAGAATGTCTGATTGTAACCAAATAATACAAACTGATAGCCTAAAAGCACATAATTCATGATGCAACAAACATGAAGCTGTAATATAACCTTTCTTCAGCTAAGACTGTGGTGAGTCCACATCAGATCTGTAAACCCTCCTCTCTAAAACCAGATTAAAGAGTCCTGAAAGACGGCTGATATTTTGTAGTATTGCATTAGAAAAGTTCAGTGGAAACAGAAAAGTTCAAATCAACTTACAATTTTTCTTCAAATGTTTTTGTTTGGTTGAGTTGGTCTTTGACTTTTTCCAATGTCTTACCCTCAGAAATGGCGGAGTACAGAATAGCCAAGTAACAAACTCATTTAATTGAAACTGGGTGAAGCAAAGATTATAATAGCCCTTAGAAAAAAAAAATGTTGTTCATCTGTACTTTAATCTCGTCTCATGAGATCATTTTTAAAGTCTCATAGTTGTATCATTCTGTGATCAATTGTCTCTGAATCACTTCTGATGAGGATATAACATAATTGAGACAGCACTTTAGCAAGACATACAGAAATAAAGATGTGAAAACCATTAAAGCAATGCTTGAAAAGTGGGATAAACAGAGGAGATCTCATAATGGTAGGACTCTGTTCTCAATTTTGTCTTAATTCTTTCCCTCCGCCGCGGAGGGAGACATGGCTGTTGTTGGGCTCGCTGTCTGAATGACGGCGCGCACTGATACGCGCAGAGAGAAAATAGGACCAATTGATAACAACGTGTGACTTTTTCCACTACAATGTTTTTGGGATGC
>NW_015150610.1:181395-255511 GCF_000732505.1 Cyprinodon variegatus | reverse complement strand
GATGAGGATATAACATAATTGAGACAGCACTTTAGCAAGACATACAGAAATAAAGATGTAAAAAACCATTAAAGCAATGCTTGAAAAGTGGGATAAACAGATGAGATCTCATAATGGTAGGACTCTGTTCTCAATTTTGTCTTAATTCTTTTCAAAGAAAATTAGAGAACTTAACATGAGATGAATCTGAGACCTTCGACTCCAGGTGAACAATTAGGCTAAGAACATGTAAATCACATCCAGTTCTATTATTAAATATTTTTTATAAGATCTAATTTAGTGTTCTTTGATGATTAAAGGACAGAAATAAGTACTTTCAGTAGAGTTATTACTGTACATTATTTATGGTGACCTGGATGAATAACTGCTTAGAAATGGGCAAATTACAGAAAAAATTACCAGATAAGCTATTTTGAAAAAAGGTGTGGTCAAAAAATGTTTGACAGCAAAGGTGTGAAACTAAACACTGCTCTGCTCATGACTGTGACTAACTTGTTAAAAAGCTAGAGTGAGCAAGCTACCAGGGCTGGCAAGCTTTGCTAAACACAATTCGATTTTAATTATCATCTTAAACATTGTTAGAGATATAGTTCTGTGAAACTGTGGCATTTTCCCTAAAGGTGAACTTTGAGAATTACGAACCATGCCTGGTTAAATTATGAGCATGTTAATGTTTTTTTTTAATTTTTTTTTTCATTTTTATTTGGGTCTCAAGCTCTATTTCTTGTTCAGTTGGCATATCATCTCCAATATTTGTGGCTTTGCTTTGAGTATTCCAACTTCTTCCCACAGTCTAAAAGCATGATTTCTGTTTGACCTATAAATACCAAGTAGATACCCCTAAATGAATAGGGTTTAAGTCTTAACATATAAAAAAGTTCTTTCTAAGTTACTTGTTTTCTGATATTTCGCCTTCCAGCATTTCTAAATTAGTTGACACTTTCCTTTTAGATGAAACATTAACATCATAATTATAGTTTTTTTTTATCATGTGGATCAGCAGTGAGCTCCTAATCTGCACCCTGAAAATCCCAGAGGCTAGCATTAAGCTATGTGGGAAATGTCAGGATTAAGTTTGCTGGGAAAAATATTCCATCTTGGTTTGAGAATTTTATTAGCTTTCACATCAGTGCTGTGAGATTAATGAGAAAATATTCAGGGAAAATGTATTTTAAGGAAAAAATTTGACATGGTGTTTGTCCCTGATGAAATGTGGGGATCCAGGTTAACGCTGGACTGACCTTTACGGTCCTAGTAAGAAACAAAACAAAATATACTTTCTTCAGCTCTAGAGTTTGAGCATATAGATAACCTGGGCTGTATTATTTTCTAAAAATGATTTAAATCCAGCTCTCAAGTACAAAACCATACAATGGATTCCACTGTTTTGAAAAAGCAATGAAGTCAAACTGAATATGTTTTGAAAACAATTTAGAAATGTATTATTCAAGCAGTGGGATTGTTTGTGTGTTGCACCTTATAACCGAAGCAAATACTCTGTATGTGTAAATTGCTGTGTATATAAAGCCTTTTTAGAACCTGGGAAAAAAACTTAATAGGTTCAAGTATCACTGCACTGGCAAAGTAATGCCAGCGTGCAGAGTGACTACAGTTTCCCAAAACCAATAATTTCCAACCTTTATCTGCTAGAGCAGAAGGTTGGTCACCAAGAGCACTAAATGCTGTAAAATGGAGACTAGGCAGAAGTTCAACTGAAGAAACTAATTTGTCTCCTACATCCACCTGCGACACAGCCAATCAGCTTTGAACCACACCTCCACGAAAGCCAATCGGCATCCAAAATTCATCTTAAAAGGCCTCAGATCCGCAAAGTGTCTGCTACCTAATGTGCAGGTGGCGGATGCGCTGTATGACTTCAGATGACACCGTTTCAACCCACCTCCAGCCCCTCCTCCACCATCTTAGCTAAAACTTCATCCTTCATTCCTCCCAGACTCTTACTGTGTTCCTTTCTCATCTCAACCGGTCCGGCAGAAGACCGCCATGTTGAGCCTGGTTCTGCCAGAGGTTTCTTTCCAGTGGGGAGTCTTTACTCTCCACTGCTGCTTCATGCTTGCTCTTCATGGACAGGTTCTCTCAAACTATGCTATCCTACTGGACTTTCATCTTCCATGTCCCTGAGTGAAGCTCTAGAATCAGCTCACGCAGTCCACTGGATCGCCCCATACCGTCTCGCTAACCAGGAGTCTACAGTCTGACCAACTTCATCCATCTCCACTCCACCACCAGTTTCAGGCCTGGGGGGAAACAGCCCTATTCTTTGCTCCTGTTCATGCATATCTATCAAAATTAAGAGCTATGTTTCCTGAGAGCCAAAGACAAAGTTGTGTCAATAAATTTCTCCTAATTGTCTTTTCTCTTTTTTTTTTTCTTTTTTTTTTTTTAGATTGAACTGTTAGTTAATCCATTTTGCCTAATTTCTTTTTTTCAGAAGCATGTGTCTTGTTTTGGAAATTTCCTCTATATGCTATTTACTTCCACATTTAGCTAGGTCTAGCCTTTTTTTAGCGGTAAATCCCTCTTTTTCACCTTAAGGAACACCTAAAATGACATTTCCAAATTGAGACCAAATTGAGTTGCTGACATATGAACTCCAATTGACATGCTTTAACACCACATTATATGACAATCATGGTACCAGTGGGGATTGAATTAAAATGTTCAACGGTCGAAACTGTGTTACTGTAAATTTCATACAGTTGTTTACCCTGAAAATAGTTTGACAGGTTCATCAATAAAATTGTTGCGAATTGATCACAAGTAAAACCCTTTGAAATTTAAGATCACATACTTTCGATTTATTAGGGAAAAAGGATGGCAAGCTATAAAAAAAGATAAATGAAATTGGTATGTTTTTGCGGAAAGATTTATAAAGGAATAGTCATTTCTTTCTATGTATTTTGTCTACTTTGAATGCACACATTTTAATGCTATCTTAAGGGCCACACTCAGAGACCTTAAGTCAGGGGTGTCAAACTGGTTCCAGAAAGGGCCGTGTGGCTGCAGGTTTTCTTTCCAACCAAGCAGTAGCACACCAGACTGCAGTCATCTCATCAAGTGAGTCCAATCTGAACATGATGACCTGATGAGATGACTGGAGTCTGGTGTGCTATTTCTTGGTTGGACTGAAAACCTGCAGCCACACGGCCCTTTCTGGAACCAGTTTGACACCCCTGCCTTAAGTCAACTTCTATCTGGAGATTTTCTTATCTATAATTTTTTTATTTTTAATAAAACTTAATTAACAGGGTTTAAATAATACCATAGACCCCCTTCTATTTGGTTTTGCTTTTTGGTTGATTAACATCTAAAAAGGGCACTAAGGGCATCCTCTGTGAGCTTTCCATTATTATCTCAGAGAAAAGTCAGAGTACGATTGATAAAGAATCAGTGAAGCAATAAGAACCTGATAATAATCAAAAGCCTTATAAACTTCTTCAAGAGCTGTCATGTTGTGGTTTTCTTTTTACTGCACTTTTTGTTGGTTTTTCCACATAATTTTCCAAGTTAATATTGTTGGTTTTGTTTTTGCACATCTACGAAAGAGACAATACCAGAAATACCTTTTCCATAGTTTCATATTTAAAAGTCTCAAACATTTCTTGACATTTAGTGGCCAATTCGAGGGGAGATATTAATCTTACATAATAGAACTAATGATTTGTTATTACATAAATATAATTTAGTTAACCCTTTTTGTTGTTATTTTTGATTTAGTTGTCAGTTGATGACTAATAAATATTTTGTTACTTCTGTTCTAAAGATTAAAATACAAATATGAAGTGTTATAGGAAGGTACGCCACCCTTTGTTTATGTATTTCATATATAAATTATCTAGTTGGGTTTCAAAACTAATTAAGTCTAGTTTCAATTGCATTAAACCACAAGTATTATGATTTCATTACTTAATAAAGAATGGTCATCTCCAAAACCACGCGAAGTGGATGAATGTAAAAACTTTGAAATTTGAAGAATGTTGCTACTTTAGGTAAATTTCTTCCAAACTTAGTTTTCCTTTTAAGGATCTACTACAAATTGTTTTTATAAACTGTAAACAATGAGCTGGCAGTTCAACACTTTCAGCAAAACTTTCTTCTATAAACAGCTATATCTGTTGTTGACAGAAAACAAGAAAAACGACACACTTCTACCCTAGAATCTGTCCCTAATAAAACACATAAAAGGCCTTTTTGTCTGCAGCAGTTCTATTGTTATGAAATTTGTTTTGACAAATAATAAGTTTTTTTTTGTCAATGTTATTTTTTTTATGAAAATTTATGCTTGACATCTTGACAATCTTTTTTTTTTATCAGGTCCTGATGGTTGGATGTGAATTTTAAAACCCAGCAGGAGATTGGCTGCTTTAAACGAGCTGTGAGCTGAGCCAACCATCAAAAGAGAGCGAATAATAGATGTCAAAGCAACGCTTTTCACAAGACCGAATTCAACTCCTGCCGCTAAAGAAGAACAGAGAGATTTGTCCACAACTGTGAAAATTACAGGCCCCTTTTGAAGGTGGGAGGGGCACTGTCGACGGTGGGGGTGTGCGTTCATGTCAGAAAGAGAGAATGTGATGTCTGAAACGGCTGTTTCTGTTAGCATGGCGCTGAACCATGGCACCAAGTTTATAAAAAAAATAAAAAATTATTATTATATTTTTGGCTGCTTTGTGTTAGAAAGAGAAACAAACTGCTTGGTGAGAATTTTGCTCCATGATGCTTGATAAAAAGACAGCAGGGTCGCAGAAACAGTTCCAAAAGGAAAATACTGTTTTCCAAACTGATCAAATAGTTCATTGTTTTACACTGTTGGATAGTTGGATAAGAAGATAGAAACCTTTTGCGCACACTGCTTAAATTTCCAATTTTTCTTAACTGCACTAACAGACTGATCAAATAAACAATAATCAAGAGTCAACAGCCTAATTATCCTGTTAGCAATCAGCATATAGTAAAAAATTTAATTAGAAAAATATTGAACTATTCAGTTCAAAGAAATTAGACCAATCCATTCTGTTTTGGAAACATAATGGAGATGGATTACATTAACTGATTTATGAATCATGCAACGTTTTGCGTAAATTTGATTCATTTTTGAATAAATGTTACCGTAACCAGTATAATTATTGGGTTTGCACATTGATTCATTAATTTATGTACTAAACACATTACAAATGAGGAAAATGCCCCTGGCTTGCTCAGGAAGAGCCTAGACTCTTATAAAAACATGGGTGTTTGGAAAACATTCCTCTATGCCAAAGTCTCATTATGTTAAATACAAAGAATCTGCAGACAGAAATGTTTAAGTCCTTCTACAGAGTCCTTATCGAGTTAGGTTTGGACTTTGAATGGGCCATTCTAAGGAAGGAAAGTACTTGGATCCAAAATTTTAATGTAGCTTTGAATTTAATATTTGTAGAGTTGTTTTCCTACTGGAAGATAAACTCTTTTCTGCTGAAGAGCCTGGATCTCTTGACTTTCTTTCAGCACAGGATTTATTACGTATCTTCAGTAAAGGCAGAAGTGTGCCGTACTTTAGAAGTCCAAAAATTCTCCTTATTGAGTTCTGGTTCAGACTAACCACAATTTTGCTCCTTCCCCTTGCTCTTTGCTCTTTCCTGGCCTGTCAGGTTAATAACTTTCAGCAGGGATGTCATATCACTGTCTCCAGTAGTCATTGAGCAAGAGGCAGGGTGTACACAGTAGATAGTTCAGCAATGAGTATCACATCCTTGCATACAAACAAAAACAAGTAAACATATAACATATCAACACAAGTATATTCAACAAATTCATAAAAAAAAAAAATTAAGGTCAATCTTCTGTATCTTGCTGTTTTGAAAAGCTTTTGATCTTCCTTATAATTTTGAAAAGCTTATGAGGAAAAAAGATACAGTATGATCATTGTATATGCTTCTGATGGTGTGAAATGAGACAGTGTGTGTTCCAGACACTTTTTGCAACTACAGAAACAATCTGAAAATCAGCCAAAGAGCTTAGAGTTTATATCCTGGCAGCTATACAATATTTTTTTCCACTACAAGTTTTAGGAAAACCAAAACATTGTTACGCATTTGTTTTCACAGTGTATCTACATTTACAGTATTTGAAACAAACAGGAAAAAGACTGTTATGACCAACAATGAAAAACTTGCTTAACTTCACAATTCAGCTTTTTTTCCTGTAAGAAAAATTCTGTTTTTCAGAGGATAATTTTTTCCCTTTGCCTTAGTACCTGTGCACACATATTTACAACTGCCAAAAGCGCTGTGCATTTCTCATCTTTTGATTTATGTATTTCCATTTTTTTCTTTGTATGACTGCTTTCTTTTCATTACAAAGTGTGCATATTTCATACATTTAAGTGCACATGTATATCTAAAATCATTTTACTTTCATAAAGCTGTCAAAGCCAGGGGGGAAGCAGAGCTATAAAGCAAAATTCCTGACAAATCATTTCCTGTGTTTACTTAATTTTGTCAGCCTGTTGAGCAGCATTGGGTTTTGACAGTTTTCTATAAATCTCTTAATTAAAAAGGCTGAAATATAGTTTTGTAACATTATAAACTGACTTTCATTGACTAATTTGCTTTTTCAAATTTCATTAAGAAAAAATACCCTCTTTATCTTTGACCTCGTTATATGTTTCCTATGTTTCCCACTTGACCGATAAATAATTTATTTCGGTCTGGACATTGCAAAGCCTTTGTTCTGGATTCTTTGATGTGGTTTTTGGTAAACTGCAACAGAAATGTGGTTTCTCTGTCTGCTAGGTTGGATTCTCCACCAACAAGGTTTTGTGAAATCTGCCAAATGGATGGAAACAAATTTAGCACTGAAACTGCGAGCTGGACAGTCCTTATAACGAGCTGCCCCACTTGTATGCCTGCAGCTTTGCTTGTTTTGTTTGCATCCTGCGGTTTCCACATTAGGCTTATGGCCTTGAGGGGAGCTTGTGAAAGAAGAGAGTTGAAGCTGACGTTGCCAACTGTGAAATGTGAGGTGAAGCTGGATTTGGTTGTTGCTCTTAAGTCACAGTTGGCTAAGATTCCTTTCATCGTGAAAGAGGAGCTTTTCCCTGAAATAGACAGTTGAAAATGAATTTAGTTTGTGAAGACTCTCATGAATGTCATCATTCACTCCACTGATTAGACAGGGTGCGTGTAAACTGCCAAACATTAATAAGTATAGCTTTTCTTTTAGTATGGAAGAGGAATTGGCTGAACATTAAACTGGATAGGTCAACTTTTCCTTTTCATTTGTGTTTGCTCTTGTGGTAATAGTTGCATGTATTTCATGAAAGAAAGAAAGATATGTCAGCAGTTTCTTCCTTAAAGTCACAGAATAACATAATATAATAAGTCTGTGTTTTACTCATTGGGATTTAGGTGTACATCAGTAATGTGGAAATAGATGTTCCAAAGACGTTTGTCATACATCACAATCTATATGTCAGTTAGTTTCCTTACAACATGTTTAGCCATAAAAAGTCACTTCAGTTTAAGGCTACATGTGTGGGCTGGTAGTCAAGTAATATGTATAGTGGAAGATTTTTGCAAATGTTTGAAAAGACCCTCCCTGACCACTGAAAAAAAATGCGCATGCACAACCCTGTACCCGCTTCCTGTAGAGGGAACGCCTATTAAACGCGCGCGGGAGCATGCACAAACCCATTTCTTTGCAAGCAAGATTTGCAATTTTCCACTATTTAAGACTCACCACCAAAAAGTGAAAATGGGGACGTAGCACGTAGGACGGCGTTATGTAACCATATCACCACAATGATTGAAAATTAGTAGGACCACTTATTTTGATGATCCTCCCAGAAAAAGAACATCCTCCACTATACCTTTAAAATTCACTTCTAGTGTGAGCTTTAAAATTATAAATTAGTTTTTTCTTAAGAACTGAAAAACGAATTTATTTTTTTCAATTTTTTAGTTTTCTGAATGTTAAATATGCTGCTAGGCCTTTGATCTTCACATTGCTGAAATTAACTGATTTGAATATTGGTACTTTATCTAGTAATTAACACAAGAAAATATTTTGTTTGAATTAAATAATCACAGGTACGAATATCAAACAGCCTACATCCAACTTATTCCAAATAACCCCTGCCCAATTTTAGATCAGCTTAAAGTAGCAAAACTAACACCCTAATGGAATAAAGGCAATCCCGAATATTCTGTGGGATATCAGTTACATCAAAATTCCACTCAGATGTGATGTGGCTAGAACTGATGTTTGTTTCTGCAAAATCAGATTGTCTAAGTGGGGGAACAATGTTGGTGGATGGTATTAGCCATCGGACCTCCCTGTCTGGCACATATGGATAGCATGCTCAAGCACTGACTCACTCTTCAAGCCAACAGAAGGGTCTCTATACAATCACTCGTGATAGAAAAGAAAAAGAGCTGAGATGAGAGCAGTAAAGTCTTTGGGCTTTATCTTTAGATAATAGTATGATTGTGCCTTTTTCCTTGTGGCTGGTTACATCCTTTATGGTCCAAATTCTCCTTCTCTTTGACTGTCACATGGTGAGGAGAGCCTCCATACTGGTGACATTCAAAACATTCATAGAAAGATCTGACAAGGATGATGTGGGAGATAATCCTAAAAGAAATGGAGATCGGGGGAAACACAGTATGAGATAAATGGGTGAAGCTTAAAGTTCATAATGTTTCAGATTCTCTGGGCCCCACACAAAGAGGCCTCCTACTGTCCCCTTGAGTGTGTGTCTCCTTTGTGTGTCATCCATGCTCAACACTCCCTTTTTAGTTTTGAAAACAGACTGGAATATTTTCCACCATAGCTAGTGTTTTTATTTGAAGGAACAAACATCTGTGCTTAGATGGATGGTTTGGGTGCTTATAACCTTGGTAATATTAGCACATGAAAGGCAGGGAGTCTGCAGGAGGGCCATTTTTACCTCTCATGGTGGCTGCTCTATTAGCTCCCCAACTCTTTGCAAACAGACACACATGGCGCTTTGGTAACAGGCTGCATGTTGGTCACTTTCAACATCCGCTGCAGTTGCTCACTCCTGGAAGAAGTTCAAGCTGAATAATTTTGTCATAATTATGATTAATGTTCTGCTGGGTCACTTACGGTGTTAACGCACTTTACAACACCGAAGGCCCCTCCTTCACACAATCAGCAGGTCATTTACAAATCATTACTTTGAGTTGTGGTAATGGCCAACAAGTCATTTGACACTAGAACAGCTACAAGTCTTCTAATGTTTCCCTTTGGGAGCATGAACTTAGTGCACATGGCGCCCCAGGACAGTGGCCTGGTGTGGGGCAGGTGGTGGGGTGTTTAATGACAACAGGAAAGAGCAGGAGGTTGAAAAAGAGCAGGAGAAATGGTTAACTTATTTCAAAGAATAAAAGGGAATTTAAAGTCAGAAAAAAAAACATTTCTGCAGTCATGAAAAGACAGATCCAGTGCTAATGACCAAACATCGAAAAAGAGAAAAATACAATCTGGAAAAAGCATGCTCCCAAATTGTCACTTCCAGTCTACATACCAGAGATACCATATTTCCTTAAGTACTTAGTTTTTCTCTTTTCCTGACCATATGTTTTTTTAAACACAACTATTTAAAAATAAATAACAATAAATAATAATTTTATGACCTCAGTGGGTTGGTTAGGAACTTTCAGGTAAACTTATCACATTTCCAGCTGTAGATAATTAGAACTTTTATATGGTATGAATCTGAATAATTTTAGAAAAGTTGAGTTCAGTGTAAAAACAGGATTAGTGCAGTTTATGCAGCAAAGACCTTTAAAGCAGAATCTTCTTTGTTGTACCCATGCTTACTGAGAAGAAAATTAACGTTTACAGGGTGTGGGATAGGATGGTGCCCCCACTATGACCTTCCTGATAAAAGAACAAGGGCAACATTTCCAGACAAAATAACTACCTAATATATAAATACAGTGGTTTATAATTCATTACAATAGTGTTCACACAATTGTGACAACATAACGAAGGTTTTGTTTTTCACACTTCTGTACAGTTGTACCAGGTATTCTTTGAAAATAGAGCCTGGGCAGTGGAACCATCAGCGAAAGCTTATATACAGAAACATCTAAAGTACTCACATTTTTTCCCTAATTGCAATTACAAAGTCCTGTGTAAAAAAATAGATAGCAGTAAAAGTACAGATTAAAAATAATTTTACAAAAGTAAAAGTTTTTTTGAGGTAACATTTAAAAATCCTGACCCTCTAGTTTTGTTCTAAATAAAATATCAGATAGGATAATATAGATTGAACTAGAAGATGCATAAGCGGCTAAATAGTTTTAGAGCTCCAGCATTCACAGTATTAAACATTCAAATAGCATTAAAATAGTAATTGAGAGTGAAACATAATCAACATGAACATTTAAAATAAAATGCAGGGGGAATTGATGGAGTATGTCATTTGTCTTGGAATCTGATCCTTCATCTGCAACTTTTCCCAGCCTCCGATCCTCATCAATGTCACTACCAGTGTTTTTCCATAAACAGTTTTCGCTCCATCCGGGCAGATTCTCTTGGCTCTCTTGATTAACCCTCTGTTTGTTGCAGCTGTTACCTCATCATTATCAGTACTGTATGTTAAGAAATAACAAGCCAGTCTTAAGAAAGTAATTAGAAAGAACAGATTTCTGGGTAGTAAGTAAAATTGAAAAACCTCAGAAAAGAATCCTCAATTCAAATATAGATACAAAAAAAGCTGCTAAATTACAGTAATGATTTAAAAAATACTTACTTTTTGACACCTCTGCTGATAGAGTTGACCTGAAGGAAACAGCAGCACCATAATCTTACTGCAACTGTCCGTCTCTTGGATATGAAGCCAGATATTTTCAACTACAAGCACACAAATTGCACTCATGAGGGAGATCATTTTGTGTTTTTTGGTTTATGACCACCTTCATATTAACTTGACAAGGTAATGTTGCTTCTAGCTAACATACCTCCATCTAAGTGACAAAGCCTGTCATTCTGCTGTAAAACATATATACTTAAGCTGTGAATGTTTGCTGCAAATGTATGTTTAAACACTAAAGGAAGTTGTTCAATTTTTTACTGTCAGACTTTCTCTTGATGAACACTGAGACTGAACTGAGGCCTGTATGGAAACACTAATGACCAGATTAGTCTGTTCTTAGGGAACATTTTTGAGAAGATACAGAATATGTTGCACCATAAACTGAGTTCCTAATAAAAAAAAAGCTACCATTTTACATTACATAATTTTTAAATAATTGAAATCAATATATATGTATTTTTTAGTACAAGGGTATATTAAAGTGTTTATTTCTTTTGAATGGATTTTACAGTGTGGGGCTTCTGGCACATTTTAAAGCAATTTTAATTTATTTCTCAAGACTTCAAATCAGATTAATGTATTATGAAATGTGTCTTTGTCTTTGCCCTTTTGCTCTGTGTTCCAATTTAAAACCAAGTGACAAAGGATTGGGGAAGACAAGGATTCAACCGGGGAAAAAAGGAAAGACCAATTCAAAATGATGGCCTAGTGTCTGCCCTGCAGTAGCTGACCTTGTGCTCTAAGCTAATTGGAAACTGAGGTCAGTGAAAAAAAATGTCAAGTTCCCCAAAGGGAGATCAAAAGTCAAAAGGAAAATTATTCCTTTCTTCCTTATGAAAATGTTTACTATGTCACAAAGTGTTATTCCCATTTCCGACAAAATATTTATTTTTTAAACTAACACTTTATTTAGACTTTTCATTTAAATGCCCAAAACATAAAAACAGATTTTCTTTCATAAATTATATTTTACAAAAGAATGCCTGAACTTAGTTCATTTTAAACATAGATACATTGAATTGCTTTAAAAAGAAATTCAGTGTATCAACCTGTATGAGATCTCCATAGTGTTTTAGGGTATTATTTCTCTTTGTTGGATCCATAAGGTTGAAAAATGACTTACTGTAACTATCCGTCTAAATGGGCTCTGTCTATCAGATTTATTCAGATACAGACTTTTATGACCTTGTGTGCTGAAATTACCTACCACACATGTACATACTTAAAAACTGACCTTGGTCAACATTACCATTGTATTGTTTCTAATGTAAACATACGCATTTGAGAGGCTCTTTCTGTGGGACCTTTTTAAAGTTCGATTCCCTAACCCCAATTTCCCTCCTCCACACATGTACAGACAGACCCGCTAATATCTTATATTTCTATGGTTTATATTCATGATGAATAACTGATAACTAAGTTTTATTGGCAGCACATCTGGAAGCTGTTGCAGCTCAAAATGGTGGGAATACACGCTGCAAGTGAAACGAGCACAGATACTCACCGCATCCCTAATTATTGTGTCATTCCCACCATATCGCATAACAAATCTTTATTCTTCTTTCAAAGTGTCAAATTTTCCCCTGACAAAGTGGTCGAACTCTAAAACCCAGTAGAATTCTGTAGAAAATGCAGGATATGAATTTCATATTTCTTCTCTCACATCTTGCCACTATGATGTGTCTGTGCCTGATTCTTGGTTTTCCCATTGTTTTTAAAGTTTTGCAATTCTGTCAATTACAGGATCCATCTATATACTGTTTGAGGACATAGCCTCTGTTAAAAACACACTAGCCAATGTTTTTTTGGCTTATAGTGTAGCCAGGGACTGGATATACTGTCATGCTGTGCTGATTTATAGTAGGACCCAGGTGCAAAGAGGAACATTGGGTGAACATGATAATTTTATAAAAATACAAAAGAAAAATCGATTCTACAGCAGATTCATACACAGAGAAATTGTGATGGTAATGGGATGTCCAGAAAAAACAATAACAGAAAATTTACTTAAATACTAAGTGAAAAGTGGATAATAGTAGTGACATGGAATACAGTCGAGTACATCAGGTAGTAATGTGGAACAGCTGAGGCAGAAGGAGAGTAGGGAAACTCAGGAAAGTACACAAAAGCTGTCAAACCAACAGGAAAAGTATAAACGAGTTGTAATGTGTTAATCCAAATGTAGAAATTGAGTCAAGGAACTAAACAGAAAGGAATAAAATAATATGGCAATATCTTTTAAACAGTAAAACAAAAGAAACAACATAATACAGTAAGACAGTTCAGAACATAATAACAAGGGGAGAAGAAGAAAATAGTAAAACCAAAGATTATCAAAACCCAAACACTTAAAGGTATAGTTGAGGATGTTCTTTTTCTGGGTGGATCATCATCAATAAGTGGTCCTCCTAATTATCATTCTGGTGATATGTTTATCTAAGGCCGTCCTATGTGCTCGCCTCCATTTTCACTTCCTGGTGGGGAGTCTGACATAGTGGAAAAATTGCAAATCTTCTTTTGGAAAGTAAGCTTGAATGAGATGCAAACAGCAACTTTTAAACAGAGCGTGCACGAGGAGAAATGGGCTCATGCATGCGATCACACGCGTTTATAGGTGTTCCCTCTGGGGAGCGCGTACGGGTTGTGCATGAGCATTTTTTAAAGAGAAGATGGCAGGTCTTTTAAAAAATTCTCAAATATTCTTTATTAAAGTATTTAATAAAACATATGCAGGGTCAAACTTATTATTTTGAATGGCGCAGAGATTTTTCTCAACAGTGTGCTATCTTTTTAAAAATTTGTTTTGCCATTTTCTATGCAATATTCCTTGCTCTTTACTTTACCCTCCAAATACAATCCTTTGATTATCTCATCTGCAATTTAATGTTTGCCCAAAATCTATAGAATTTCCATGTATATGAGAGCCTTCAAGACCTATACCAAAAAGCAGAGTCTTAGTGCTGAAGACAGCATTACTTTGCTGATTAGCAGCATTAAAAAAATCAGGGATGTCATTCCAACGAATTCAATATAAAATATAAAAACACAAATGGTAGGTATCTCTAAATTGTCCTTATTAACCAGTGTGTGAATGCACGATTCACTGTCTCTCTATGCTCTGTAAGAGACTGGTCAACCAACTATATCCAACTTCTTACCAATGGCTCAGAAATGTACCAGGCACAGCAAAACCTTTGAAGATTAAGCAAGTATAGACACAAAAAACATGTGGAGAGTAAGGATTGTTTATATCAGCAGCTTGATGAAATCCTTGTTGGAGATTGTTAGGACCTCATGGGTATATCTAAGCGTTCCGTTAATTATGCATCCATTGCGGCGTTGGTGTGATTAGGTTTCAGCACTGACAAACAGCCAACATAGTCATTCCCCATATATACAGTCTGAACAATTAAAGTGGATGACAACAGTTAAAATACACAGAGAACCTGTCACTTTTGCATCACACCAAAGTTTTGTGCATGCTTAAATCAGTCAGGGAACTCCATCATACCATTCAAGACAGTGTTCTTAAATCAGCCTTTGGGATTTCTCTAAGATCCTGCACAGGCCATCCATCTTTTTACAGCCTTTTAACACAGTGACCTAAATCCATTGTGAAGGTTTCTTAATTATTAAAATCTAGGAAGTAACCCTCTTGTACATTCATATATGTGTTAGTAGTGATATGTCAAATACAGCAATGTCTTATTTACTCTGTAGCCTCTGGCTGGAATTTAAACTTTTACCCTTTGTTGGACAATTTATTATCTACAACACTTCATCAAGCCACAGCTGATTAAATGTTCGGTAAGTACTTGTCTCTTGCTATTAGCTGTGATTTTGAGAAGTACTGTGGGTTTATAGATCTACGCTCTGTTTATTTAGGATCGTTGCCCAGTTAGCCTCAAGTACAAACAAGACCCCATGATGATATCTGCAGAACATTTATATAATCACGCCGCTCTGTTCCACTTCAGCAAACTTGATGTAAGGATGCATTTATTTTTTCTTCAACTTTCCATAACTTTTTCAATCAAAAACATCTCTATACTTTAGAACACTCTGTTTTGGTTCTAATACAGCAGATTCTATTAGAATAAAATAGTTTTAAAAGCTTAATGTTTTAGAAATCCTTTTGTTGTGTTTTTTAGTTTAGACAAAACTCAAATTTAATGTCTCTGCAGAGCAATAAAATGTAGTTTAGTATTTGACTGGAAGTACAATAAGAAGGAAGTAAATGCTCTTGAGCAGAGTTTAGCAGTATATGCAAGGGTATGTTATATCTGTTCTTTTGCTAATAGACAATATTTATTAATTGTTGTCACTCCATCCACAGACAAAGTTTTTTATGACCTATTGACCTTTATGAGCAAACCTGATATTGTTTGCCTGATATTGATTGTTTCTGTAACTGTAGCAGTCCTGAGTTAAAATTCCACCTTTAGCGTTTTGAGTGTGAAAAAATTATTGTGTTCCCATTAAAATTAAAGTTAGATTTCTAACACCCCCACTTAAATTAACAAGGCTTCAAGACGTCAGTAAGCGCACCTGCATAGTTTAACTGGTGGGTGGAGGCACTGATCCTAGGAACTATTACAAACAACTTCTTTCTATTATATTTTCTGTGTGTTCCTGTGCGGCCCACACTCATCCGTCAGTATTATACTTGAGGTAGGATAAATGAAGATGTGGATGATAAAAGCGAAATGACATTTAGCTTTGCAAGTCTTTAAGGGAAATTATTTGAAGTAGTTCAAGTGAACAAATACAGGTGCAGGAAAAATTTTGGTGTCCTTCCACAATCAACAGAAAAACAAAGGTTCTTGGAAAAAAACTGTAACGGATGAAGGTTTAATTGCTTCTCTCTTTGTTTAGTGGGCATTTACCACAAACCAGACTTTGTTTTTGATGAGTGATTTAGCTGATTTCACATATAAGGGATTTATATGCAGGGAAAAAAAATGTTTTCTCCAATTTGTGGCTGTACCTTTTCCTGTAATAGCTGCCAGCGAGCAATCTGAACTCTGTAAAATGACAAAACGGTTCTCTGACCTGAATACGCTGTAGATTCAGGATCCTATAATATAGTTAAATATTATCATTACCCCCCCAAAAAATCTTCTGGCATCTCTAATAATTCAAACACAGGTTCTTCTTGCATGGGTAGTTATGTACTAGTTGAAAGTGGGGGCATTCTTGCTACTGGTGCATGATTCTATACTTTGCATATTCAATGTTGTTTATCTCTGCCATGGTAAAAAAAAAAAAAAAAGGATACTTTGGCAGTTTTTGACAAGAATACAGAAAAAGTTATTCTAGTTTTGGTTTGGAAAAATCGTTCCCTTGAAATGGTTTGTGGAAGTGCTTAAATATGCTTTTCCAAGTAACAAAATATAAGTAGATTTCATTTCATTTCTTGGTAAACAATGAAATGTAATTTCCAAACTGGTACTTAGATTACTCCTACAGAGCATCTCCAAATCTGGGTTTTCAGATACGTGAATTTTAAGTAGGATGAAGATCCAGCTGCATAGAAGGTGCTTTATGAATAAATCAGTTCTTTTTTTATGTCTTTTTTATGTCATTTTTTTGTTAGAAGTTTGTTAAATGCAACTGAGAGAACTTTCTAATATTGGGCCAGCTGCCTTACTAATCTTCTGATTTTCTTGTCCTCTGCATTGATTCAAGATTTCTTATGTAGACAAAGCAAAGCAGCTCTGAAATAAAAGCAAATATCCTCGTTGTTTACAGTACTTATAGAGTTCTTACTTTGAAAATAATACTTTTTCAAGGTTTATTTTCTTTCTGTAAACATTGGGCTGATGTGAGTCACCAAAAAGCATCAGTATTGTCTCAGGGGTCTTTTTTCTGCCAAAAACATGCATTTTGATGTAATTATGCCTGGCTCTCCATGTTTTACTGCCAAAGCTGGAGCCATCCTAGATCTTTCTTAAATTAGCGCATTATAATTTATATTGCAAAGATTATGCTAAGTGATCAGAAAATGACATATCCTCACCCCCACAGAAGTCAGCTGGAGAAATTATACCTGAGGCATTGATTGTTCAGAAAATGGTCAATAGAATCGCAAGATATGCTGCTGAAACTGTGCATTCAGTTAGAGGAAAACATTTTTGTCAAATGATTAGAGCTAAATTTGCCTCTTTTGCATTTCAAAACATTGCTACCATTCCACTAAATGTTGTTCAAACTGGTCATAAAGAATGACCACCACTTGCAGTTATCCGTTATGCTTTTGTCAGCTATTCCCCCTTATATTGCTGCTGTGTTCTGTTCACAAAATGCCCTTAGGGACGGGGAGTTAAAAGTTCATCTCATTTAGCTGTAATATTTCCTAATAGCTGCTTGTTGAGTTAATTGTTAAATCAGAGTCAGGATCATTGTCAATGCTTTTAATTTTCCTGTGCGAGGAGAGCCAAACACAAGTTCCAACATGAAAGGCTTCCACTTATCCTCTGACCTATAGATACTATAGAATTTCAGCAGCTGCATGCACTAAATGTAAAGAGTAACATAGAGTAGGAGTTTTTTGTTCAGGTGTAATGATGTAGAATGTACAGGAAACCACATTAAAACATTGATTTTTTTCTATTTATTTACTCAACAGATGAATACAAGTTTCACAATATAAAAAAAGCTGCATGGCTCAGTTGTGTGAGTATAGTTCCTTCATTTTAAATGTTTAAATGCAATATATAAATGTGTAAGAGTACAAAAATAAAACATTTGAATATAATTACTATTACATACGAGCAGGAGAGTAAAAATGAATATATGGATTAATCTCCCAATTTTTAACAGATTGCTGCAGCTAAACATTCAGTGATCAAAAATACCAAAACACAGAAAACAAAGATGAAAGTAAATAGGCAGAGTTACAGAGATTTGCTGTCAAAATATGAATACATCACATTTAAAGTGCATCGCTATAAGCATGGCGGCTGTAGGCAGTCATGTTCATGTACATTTTAGTGTTATTTTCTCTGCAGCCCCCAGTGGTTCTCCGTTTGATAACTGCTAGAGGAAAAACAACTGTCAAATTGTTGTGAATCTTTCTTTAACACAAAACAAAAGGATACAAAGGCTGCCAGATGTGAATGAGGAGCGTTACAATTTGTTCCCCCCGCTTCTTGTTAACTGATTCAATTTAATGGTTCCAGTAAATCTTAACGTATTGGCTCCTCAATTAAAACTTTTTGGGAACCAGATGTTTTTTCTTTTTTTTTAACTGCAACAAGTTAAGGAAATAACACAAGTTGGTTTATCACACAATCACAGCAACAGCACAGGAAATGCTCCATCTTTACTGGCATCCAAAGTTCCATTACAAACATTGGAAGCGACATTTTTATTAGGTTTTTATTTACATCTTATGTTCAGTCTGGGGGTTAGCTGGCACTGACCGAAATTCCTTGGTGTCAATTAACTTTTGGAGAAGGAACCACCCATTGGTCACTAGCAATCAGGATATGCATTTTCAAAATAAGAAACATTTCCTGGCTAATCAAAAGGCATATACATATATTTAGCAAAACGTACTCTCAGATATACTGATACTTCTCACTAGAAACATTTGTTATAAGTGGTGATGGTGAAGATGTTTCCATGAAATGGTGTTCATGATGAAGAGGTCCAATCCATGCAAAAGGACTGCAGCAGAGCAGCTAAGATAAGTGCTGAATATCAGAAGATCTTGCTTTGTATGTATATAAAGATGATGCCGGCGAAAATCTTCTGGAGTGGTTCAGGAAAACCTCATGCATTTTAATTGGCCTGCATGGATTTCTTCATCCTGGAACAGAGTAACAAAATAAATATGAAGATGGTTTCTGGATCACAAGAAAAGGCACATTTATTTGTATAGGATAATTTATACACAAGGTGAAAATTCTTTACAGGGTAATACTAAAAAAATAATAACAATTTTTAAAAAGAACCTTTAAACACCCTCTTGAAGCATAAATAACTACAACAATAGGAAGAGCAAATAAAAACATCATATTTGACTACTGTTGGAAAGCGGTTTGGGTTTTTCTTCCTACATATCAGGTGCAAAGGGAATTTAATATCAGTGGAACCCAGAAACTAATGTCCTGTGGGCTCTTCATAGTTCATACCTAGTTTTTACCTATCAGGTAACACTTAGGTCTATGAAAAAAATTGTTTTTACAAACAGAGAGTAAGTATAGTTTTTTTTAAAGGCTAAATTCAACAGTGTTAAATATGCAGTGTCAAAGTACATTGACTCTTTTAGAGTTATTACAACAACAACTGGACTAAGATATACACTATGTAGAGAATTTATTTAAAATAATTCAGAATGGGACCAAATGCACTCGAGTTTCCATTAAACTTAACTCTTAAATTGTTACTTAAACACTGCAAAATTGACTGGGTTCCAGAAGATAAATATTTTTCTCTAAAATATTCATTCAGGCAGTGTTGCTGAAATAAAAACATCATGACTAATTAATTAACTATGCATCTTTTGTGGCTTTTAGCATTATTCAGGCAAGTTAAAAGAAAAAACAAAAAACCCCAAAAAACAATGACTATCTTCTTCTCTTCGTTGTCGGAAATTCTTAACCATTTACTCATCGATATAATGGATACACTGACTCAGTGACCATAATGGGATGTGGTTTTATGGTAGGGCTTCTACGAGGTTTACAGCATTATGGTGGAAGTTAATACTACGGTAATACTTAAAGGAATCATGGTGGGTGGGATTGCTTTTATCTCACAGGAACATATCTCTACTGTCTTAAGATTCTAATGAACATTAGAATAATTATCAAAATTAAATCTGAACCACAGTTTCAAGGTATTTTTACAAAGCAAATAAAACAGAACTTCAAAAAATGATCAAAATGCTTTTTATTTAAATCAAATGGCAAAACGTTCACCATCACACTGCTTTACTTGAAACAGAAATGTTTTTTTTAAGTTACAATATCTTTGGTCAATAAAAATATATGAATTATGTTCTTAATTATGCACATTTTGCAGAAAAGAACAATGTTTTTTTTTTAATACACTTTTCAGTCACAGCAAGAGATTTAAGAAAAATACTGACCACTGGGAAAATTCAAAGTAAAATGCCAAAAATGGCGAAATATTTAAAATGTCAGCATATTTTGAATAACATTGTTGTTCCTTGTAGATCCTCTTTATACAACAACAGCGAGAGTACAAGGGTAATAAGCAAATTGCATCATATATAAAAATTATAATCTATGATATTTACTACCATTGTATTTGTATGATTTTAATCTAACTAAAATATTGATGGTAGGGATAGGTTGAAAGTAATTTTCAAATCACAAATATTATGTTTGCCGGAAGATTTATTTTATGGAAATTGGGTTTTGAGATCTTTATTGTAAATAAATGCAGGTGAGGATTCTCAGTCATCCAGGTCATAGTCATTCCAAAAAAGTAAAAAAAAAAAAAAACAATCCACTGGACTTTGTTTCCAAGTTTGAAGACGTTTCGCTTCCCATCCAGGAAGCTTTTTCCAATTCAAAATGTCAGAAATAGCATTGAGTTAGAGGCTTTATGGAATGGACCAAAAACCTTGTTTTGGCTTAGAAACATCCAAATTGAACCAGACGAACGGGCCTAACCCCTGTCCGCCCCATTTAAATGTTATTAAATGTAAAAACTTCAAATTTATCTCCAACTATATTACCTACTACAGTCAAAGGAAATTTTCATGCTTTAAACAACTTTAGACCTTATGTATGATTTTAATAAGAAAGCATATAATTTTGAAATGTTGACATTTTAAAGTCCTGGAAAAGCAGAATACAGTAACCAGGCAATGTCCATTGTCCTCTGTGTCTGTGCACTGATTTGGAACTCAGCACCATTATGTAAAGAGCAGAGGAGACCATAAGGAAAATTAATTTAGTTTAATAATAGAAGCAGGAATAGACTTTTGCATCATGGCATTATATAGCAAGCGATATCAAAGTTCTCAATTATTTCACCAAGGGAAATTATATAGATATTGAATAAAAGTGACCACAGAAGAAAACCTTGATTTACCATTTAGACTTTGTATGTTAAAAGTTGATTTAATTGTTTTGGGGGGAAAATTAAGTTGATTTCTATGCATTAAATACTTATAAAAAAAATTACTTATCAGCTGTGTTCAGAATCAGCCTTTTTAGATAAAAAAGGTACATTTTAAAGTGCATTTTTGTAATATATAGATTGTTGAAATAAAGAATGAAACATCTGGCAATCACATGATTCTCTTATTAACCTGAACACTTTCATGTCTATACTGGAATAGAATATTAAGTTATTAAGCCTTCTATAATTAAAAGAAACAGTATATAAAGATATTAATTTTTTTTAACTTGGGTAGGCCCTTTTTGTTGTTGTGATAATCCTTTTTCTTTTTCATAAAATAACCAATGTTTATTTTAACAGATTAAAGAGGAGGACAATGTATGAGATTCAGGTTGTGCATTTTACCCACTGCAAAAAGGTTTATCCTTTTCAACTCCCCTTTGGCTGCATGTGTAATTGGAAACACATTAGGTCCTGATCTATTGTAAACAGGGTATAATCTACACTTGAAGCCAGCCCTCTGTTAAACTGTGAGCAGTTCACACCTTGCCAACACAAGGAGTAAGCCATCACCCTCTGAGACAGCCCGACTGCTGGACTGTGTGTGCATCAGTCGGTTTTATATTGCACTCAGCAGCAGTTGGATTTATGCATGAGTGTTTTCCATTTTTTTTTTTTGTACTTTACCACCGTAAAACTTCTTTTGGATGCCCACCACCCCTGACCCCCTTTAATTGAATGCAGTATGAAAGTGGGTGTCTTGTCCCTCCATTAAACCACTGCATTTATTCTAAAGTGGAATTAGTATCTACTCCCACTTGCTCATGTAGCTGCATGTTTTAAGTTTATGCAACCACTTTCTCTCACAAAAGTCTGTCAATGGGTTGTCCAAATGCGCATTTGGACACTCTGCTTAAATCTCCTGAGTTAAAGAGTTGCATTAAATGACTTACAAGTTAAAACCCAACAACTGCAGACGGAAATGTGTATTGTGTTGCTGGTACTCACTTTCTGATGGCATTCTTCAGGTAATGCTGCAGCCATGGCATTTCTGGGTTCAAACACACCTCCTTGCCTGACTTCAACTTGGCACTGATTAGAAAAGGGGGAAAAAGTTGTAAGTAAGTTGACATGATTTATCAAATCAAATTAAGATCAGCGGTGGGTAATTTGACACTTAGCAGGGTTCTTTTACACTGTTGTGTTAGTTAGTCACAGGCAAAAAAGGCTTTTACTGAAATCCCAGTGACTTGAGATAGTATTGCTGATAAAAAACTGATGTCTGCTCCAGCAGATAAAATTAATTAGATTTATAACCTCATGCCTTATTATAACGATTGACAGAGATTCAGATTGGCATATCAAACAATGCAACTTGTTATCAATTTGCAATCAATTTATCAATTGGTTTTAGAGATTTTTTTACAGATTAAGTTAAAGTTAAATCTTTACCACTTGAGAAGTTCTAGATGGAACATGTTAAGTAGAAAAAAACTTATCATTTCAAAATTAAATATTTATTAATACTTTGTATAATTCTGGTCTAATTACTGCCAGTGGCGCCTTTTAGCATCTATATATTCCACTTGACAATTGATGAATTACTACATAAACAGATGATAATTTCAATAATTGATTAATCAAAATAAATCAAAAATATCTCTTTTGCAGATAAATAACTTTTTAAGCTCAATGTCTGCGTAAAAATTGTTCTCTCCTCTTATTGTGGCATTATAAGACCCCTTATTTATATTGATGAACCACAACATCTCTTCACTCTTCTTATAAATTTCTTTGCTCACGGAAAAAGAAGAAGAAGCTATGTTTGGTATCAGTAATGTGTTTACAATTAAGTAAAGATGAAGCACTGAGATGTACTTTCTACATGTCATGACATGTCTGCAGGTCGTTTAGGGTGAGAAAGAGGATGAGAGTGCAAGGCTTTGGGGAGGTAATAGGAAGGCTGAACTGAGAATGAGAATCCAGCATGTTTCAGCGTGAAATCATGGTGGATCAGGATTTTTTGAAGATCTCAGGTGTTAGATAAGGATCTGTATTTTAGAACACACCAGTGGAAACTATGCTAAATGCTAATTAAGATGCTAACAAATTTTTGGAAAAATAAACTCCAAATCTATTTTTTAATAGAAATTTTGACAGTCGCTGCTAACACCACCTCTGGTGACAACACAGGTATTTTATTTTCCAAGCATAACATGTTCTACAAAGCTGTTACTTTTAAAGCTGTTACGTCCATAGAGGTGTACAGTCGGTATTAAATGTGTATTGCATGAATTGTAGAAATAAGCAACAGTTTGTATTGATGTTTTCCTGCAAAAAGCTTACATGAATCTATTTCCCTTCTCTTTTTCACCTTCAACTCGCCCTAAAGGATCACTTCCTGTGGATGCCTCAGTGAGCCAGTTGTACAAACGTCTCACTTTCTGAGTGTATGTGTGAGCGACTGACAAGGGGCGGGTGTGTACATATGCATGCCTAACTCCTTTCTCTGGCCTGTCACTTATCTGAGATTGATGGTGAGAAATACCCAAAGACAAGCAAAAAAGTTTTCAGTGTGGACTAAGACAAAAATTTGCTTTTGAACTGAACATTAATTAAGAAAACAGGAAACCAAAAAACACTTACATCACTTGGAAAGGGCAGTGAGGTGTGTGGATGAATCTGAGCTCTCGGATATAACCTTTTGGGAGGCTGTTAACAGTTGCACGGCAGTAGCATCGCTCCACCAGGCTGATGGGCTTTGCTGAGGAACCAAAGGGCAGATAAGTCACACAAGACAGAATTTGCAGGGAAGGATCTTCACAGTGATAAAAGATTAAACTGATGATTGCATCAGGGATCTTACATTATAAACAGCCTGTTGAAAAGGAGCAGGATTAAACATTTATAAGCAATAAATAACTTGAAATGTATCCAGGAACAAAGTAAATAAAATCACAAAAATTCCAGAATTGATGGACTGACAAGCTGAATCATAAGTCCTGCACCTTAATCAGCTGAACATCAACAAAGAAATGCATTGTTATGTTTAGATCTGCAGCCCGCATTTACGGCTCATTACTCCTGCGGGGTCATGAAACCTCCTTGATGACCGCCTCTGGAAATATCCCATCTCATCCGCCTCTTATTCGTGTTTTGATTCCACAAAAAAGGAAGAATCAGTCTTTGCGTAATTTGGTACTGTGTGGTCCTCTGTGATAAAAGGGCATTCCGCTACAGCGTTAGGTTTCCTGTTTATGTACAGACGTTCATGCTTGATCTATATGGACAAATAAATGCATGTTCTCTCAAAACGTCCTTCAGTTCTACTGCGAAATTCAAAGGAAACTATTTTCGAAAATTATACTTTGTTCTTGAGTATTTCCGAAGAAACAATTAGGGTAATAGCTTCAATTACCGTTTATCCTGTAGGATAATGCAAAAGATGATCCATAAAAATAGCCTTTTGTCACGCTGTAGGATAGCAGATGGCTTGATGTGTTGCACCAGATTAAATCTTATGCAAATTATTTTTTTACACCTGATCTAACGGGAATTACCATGATAATAATGGGGTATCAGCCAACATAAGGGCTGCGCGCTGACGCCGCGCGGACTGGGGCCCGTAACGCCTCACTTGTGTGTAATTAAAGAAAAACAAAGAGGGCAGGCGTTGATAAGGTGTTGATCAGTGATCAAAAGAGGGTTTAGGCTTCTCCATGCAGCAAGAGCCACATGTGCAGCGTGTCAGCGCTTTTACGCACGGAAGAAAATCAACTTATCCACGCTTCAGAATAATCCCCACTATACCCACATCAATAAATAACAAAAATCTAAAACTATTTAATGGATCAGCTTTATTAAGTTTAAATTAAATTAAATGTTTACGCTTAGAATATATAATAAAGTATTATCAGAGGCCATGTCATCATTGATTCAAATGAAAGCTTGTCCAAAACTGCGCTTTCACTACTTATAAAGGTAAAACAAAGTGTAAAATATATTATAAAAGACTTTTTCCAGAATATTCACGTATATACTTATTTTACATATACCATCAAAGTTGGAGATTATCACTCAATTAACATTAAATTTCAGGCTGAACATTAGCCACAAATAAGAAAATGTGTCAGTACCTTCAGAGGGAGGTGAGTATATCACTATGATCAGGACAGCCACGACGGTCAGCAGCTTTACATCCATGTTTCTGTGTTAAAATCTCCACGTTCGGGTTCTGCTCACAGTAAAGTCTGAAAGGCACTGTGACAGGAGAGATGCTGGCCGAGAGTTTAATTACGCACCACAGTCAAGCCACACAGTCAAAAGGAGGTGATTTCCGGTAGTTAGAAAAGTAAAAGCCTATAAACGGAACATGTGCAGTGAATGCAGCTAATCTAAATTAACCCAATAATATGGCAAGCCGTTTTAACATAAATTTGGTTTCGTCTGACCATCCATAGTCAGTAATTCATTCTAGATATCTTAAATTGACGTCTCCATACAAGTTAATGGTGAATCGGATGTTATTTCGACTAGTCAGAATATAATTAGAGATATATCGAATAGGTATTTGATCTAGTCAAAATATAATTAGAGCTATCTTACATCGCTAAAAAGTCTAGTCATAAAACAATTTGAGATATTTTGAATGTAAAGGCGGTACAGTTGAATTTATGATATATGGACTTGCCATACCCATAATTTATTTAACTATTGTTTTTGAGTGAAACACATAGACATGCATTGAGATACCCACCTTTTATTTTGGAAGGACGTTTCCGCCGCTTTCCGAGATGTATAGTGAATGGTGATGGCAGCATTTCAGACTTTAAAATCGCTCATGTCATACTAAGTTCATATTAACATACAGCCTTTACCATTTGTGTAAAGTTTCATTATATGACATGTAGGTAATTGGAGCTATACAAATAAACTGAAATGTATATATAAAAATAAATATATATATATATATATATATATATATATATATATATATATATATATATATATATATATAAGTGCATTTCAAGATTAGATTTCAAGATTTTAAGATATTCCAGACCTTGACATATGACCGACATGTGCATGTGTAATGCTGTCTTTAATGTCTTTAACCATGGTGCTCGAACAGTCACCTAAGCTTTGTTTAGGAAAAATAAAGATAAATTGCCCCAGTATAACAGAATTCCTAAAGAATTGCCTTTGTAAAACTGTTTAAAACATTCCAATGTGTGCCTGTGTGCGTGTGGTTTTGTGTGCCTGCCGATTATTGGTGTTTTTAGGGTATTATTGGAGCATTAAACAGAACACAGATGTCAGTCTTCACATGTTTGTCTTTCATCTTTCAGATGGTTTCTCTCTGCATGTGCAGGTTTGCATAATAGAGTGCCATGCAAAAGTTTTCATACATCCCCATATTCTACAGATTCTGATTACATCTGGTGATATTACAAGTTACATCCACTCCTTGCAGCGTGTCTCACTATGGCAGGAAAAGGTTTCATTTTTACCCTTTTGAACTAAAATCTAAAGCCTCATCTCCTCCAATAACCCTTAATACATTTAAACAACTGAATGTTCTCAGAGGTCTGCTTATTTTCAATCAATCTGTTTTTTTAAATAAATTATTTATAAATAAAAGAGTATGTTAATTACATAAATAACAGCTTTGTCAGAAGTTTGTTAAATAACATTAGTAAACAAAATGATAAGGTTAATGAACTACAATTTCTTTTGCCACCACTACTCACAGCATGTAGGAACCTTTGAGATTCATGTATAAACTACCATATAAGGTAAAATATTTCATAAACGCTTACCTATACATTAATGGCTGAAGTGCCTTTTTTTAACTTTTGCAGAGAAACACACACAACCAGACTAAATGGAATCCCGCAATGTAAATATAATCTGAAACCTCTCGCTTAGAGGACCACAAAAGCTTTTATTTACACAGACTGAGGATGTGTTTGTGCTACATTTCTGTCTGGATCTCAGAGCAACATGAATAATATGAATAACAGTTCTGTTTGGCATTTTCTACTCTGTGTTTTTTCATCAATTTTGGAGCACATCCTTTTATCCAAAGCACTATACCCGATTACAGCACAATTAATCATGGAATGTGTGAGACAGAGAAAAGGGAAAGCTCAAGGAGAGTAACTGCTTTACACTAATGTAAAGTTCATTACAAACAGCAAGCGGACAACATCACTACACAAGGAAGTAGAAAAAACAGCCGTTTACAACTTTAGCATTCATGCCTTCTAGAGCCTCATTTCTTTCCTGGAGTTTTTCCACAGACTGTAGATAATGGTTATATTTGTGGGCCAAATCATGGGAGTTCACTATATGCTTACATTTGGGAACCCTCGCCAGCAGGAGCTGCTTCTCGCTCGCCATGTTTTCTGTGTGGATATGTTTGTGTAGTTACAAATGTTCTTATGTCCTTCGTGCGGAAATTCTGTCTGTACAGAATCCACGCAGTGGGAAGTGGAAGTCTAAATATCTAAGATCTGCAGCGTGGACCTTGCAGCGTGGACCTTGCGGACGTATCAAGCATCAACAATGCTTAACTGTGCTTAAATGTTATGATACTATTCCTTCATCAAAATCATACCGAAAGTGGAATTTTGCTTGATAAATTTCGCTCATGGATTCTTCACTCTGAGTAAAAGCCCTCTTTTTAATGGACAGCCCTCTTTTTAGTGGACATCATAATTCTACATAAGAAAGTGTTAACATGCTCCCTCCAGGAAGCAACTAAATTGACCGAGATGCACCTGCACAGTAAACAAACGCCCAATTTCTTCAATCCCTGAGCAGTAATCTGAGGCAGAGTGCAATTATTTATTCTTCAAGCAGCTTATTGCACCTATCTGTACGCTGACAGCAGCTGTTAATTTTTTAAGCTAATTTCTGAGTTGCAAAAATGTGCTTTTGGGTGCACACTATCTTGGACTTTGTTCCCCCTTCCTAGAGAAGAGCCTAATTGCAGGAATTCCTAAATTCCATAATGGAAGACATATGGCACCCCAAATAACTGACCTTCAAGCATTTTGGTTTGTATGCATCCCCACTCTTCCTGCCATGTCTGACTTTATCTCCCAATGAGGTGCAAAATGTACTTCCAGTTTGAAAGAAGAGTTTGAACCACCCAGCAACAGTTAATTCCTTATTCGTTTTAGGCACATGTGGTGTTTCTGATGGTGCCTATGTGCTATTAGATGTGTTTTTATGTGGTGGATCTCATTTCACTGATGCCAATTCAGACCTCGTAAGTCTCAACCATACTTTGGAATGGGCTCACTAGGCTTTTGAGGATATGCTTGTGCACGTTTTTTTTTCCCACTTTAGCAGATTTGCTTGAATACAGCTTGAATACATCTTGACCAATTACTTTTTATAGCTTACCTTTCTCAGTGTGTTATTTAGTATCCACTGCAGCACTGACAATCTATTAGTCTTGTCTATGCCATGATATTACATCTAATTTCTCGTTAAGCTTATGTGATGATACGTGAAATTATCTAAGAAACTAAGTGTTCTATGCTTAATAGTTTAAAGCTATAACCACTGTCATTTTCTAAATAAAAAACTGAATTATATAACATTGTGTTTTAAATCATAAAAATTTTTTTTAATTGAAGTGCAAAGTAGATAACTTTTCAGTTATATTCTTATGTGCTTGAATGACATTAAGATCTATACTTGCAGAATATTTATCATAAATTATATATACAACTGTGTTTTAAATGTAATGTTTTAAATATGTGCCTTTGTCTCGGGTCTGAAACAATTTTAGTGAATGAAGCCATGGAGACCAGACAGACAGAAAAAGATTTCAAGAAGTTAAAAGCAGCTGACAGCTGAAGGGACGTATTGACTTCTCTCACAATCAACAAAAGCTGCCTACAAGTATGTGTTTGGGAATGTAAGCGAAAGTCAGTGTTTAAGTTGGGTTCTCTCAGCTTGGGTTGAAGTTTAACACCAGCAGCTTTCAGATCAAAGTGGTGCCGTCTTGACATCTCATCTATGTGCAGCTGCCTCACACAGGATGCCACCCTAGTCAACAGTATAACTTCTTCACTTTCGTTTTCTGCTCTTTTTTGAAAAAGAATTGCGTAGGTCTGTATGAAGAATAAATGCTCCCTTTGGGCCTTTGTGCGAGGAATGGAAGTGATTTCTTTTTAACACCCACGTTCATGCGTGCACGGACATATTAAAGCTGTAAATGGTGAGACAACCAGCAACAAGTCAGTGGGAGAGAATATCAGAGCACATCCAAGTATTTCAACATTACTGTCACACTCAGGGAAATTTATTTTCTCCTAATGAGACCAACAATTGTTATACTGCTGTTACATAAGCACATTTGGCAGCACAAGTTCTTGCCCAATCATTTAACTTTTTCTTGAATTTACAAGACTGGTGTGGGTGGGGTTAAAGAAAGATCTTGAAATGACACAGCTGGTTTCCCGCTAAAAAGGTTTAGATAAAAGAGTAGCTTCTTTAAAACAGAAACTGAAGTACATTTCAAGATCATTTTGACTAGATGTTTGTAAGTCCACCGTTGTGGTAGTGTAGATGAATTTAATAAAGTCCACTTGACAGATTTTTAGAACATGCACACTAGCTGGTATGTCTTTTACACACCTGTCCACTTTCTGATTGAATTGTGGTGTAGTGCTCTGTTCACCATGTGTCTCGCGGCCTGCTCAGGAAGGTCTCACTGCAGGGGTCCATCTCCTGGTCTCTGCAGGAGACACTTCCTACTGTACTTTCAAAGAGCCTTTTTGACTGCAGATGCAAATCATATACAGTTGTTCAGTTTTTATTGCATAAGAAAATGGCATTTATCTGACTATTAATTGCATTTAACATTTTGTAATGCTTTGCCTCAATATTATAACTGCATAATGATGAAGAATATATATAACATTTGTATGAAGGAAAGATATAGCAGATGAAAGAAAAATGGAAGAAGTGCAAAAAAAATAAATAAATAAACTGCTATGGTAATGTTTTAAGTTCAGAAAACCAATTAAAAACCATAGTCCTTTGAAGCCAGAAAATTCTTAGTTTTTCAAATCAGACTCGTCACAGAACTTATGTATGCTGCATTCATATGTGTGGTAGTTTTAAAAACTTCTAGTTCAAACATGAAGCACCTGCATGCACAGCTTGGCTTTAGCAGAATGTGCCAGCAATGGTACTTGGAGGCCTGATGCAGATCTGATGGATGAGGTTTATTTAAGCATTTGTTGATGGAAGGAATTGACAGTCAAAACATAAACTGTGGCTCCGAAACTTTAGTTTGTTTAACAACAGTCAATGAACTGAGATAAAACAAAGATCAACAAACAAAGAATACTTGTAAAGAGGAAATACAAACGTCATTGATTTGGTATAATCTAAAATCAATATGTGGAGGAAAACTAAACAAAAAAGTGAAAGAGTGGATGTAACATACTCAAGCAGTCCTTCACCCAGAACTGTATTTATGTTAGGTCGAAGTAGGTTCTTCTTCGATTTTAAATTATTTTATTCTTCTGGTGATAATAAAATCTTGAATAGTGTCCATAATAAAGATTACATCTTATACTATCTTATATGTCAGTGCCTTGTTCTTGTTAAACATTCCTTAAGTGCTATTTGCCTTTAAAAAAAGAGACTGTGTGACCTAGAGGGGGGGTTTTGGGGTATGGATGACTGAACATATTAAGGTTGGTGTTGCCAGTGTCTATAGATTAGAAATCAGTTTGAGAACGTACAGACAACTGGACCCTGTAGGGGATCGCCCACCGCTCCATTGAAGCTCTGAGTGGTCAAGGCCTGGCTGGCTCCGTCTTTTGTCTGCTTTCCTCCACATCCTCCAGAGAGTCACGAGGCCTGTACACCATGGCACCATATGGACCATCTCAATAGCCTGTCAACAATGTCTTTAGCAAGGGGTGTGTTGATTCAAAGAGAAAAGCACTTTAGAGAATTTTTTGTAATTCCCAAATCTTTAGAATGTACATAAAATAATAAAGAATACAAAGTTTGCAGTTTAATTTTTGTATTTCTTAATTCAACATTTATAAGCAGGCCTCAAAAGTGTGCTAAATCTAAACAGGACAGATTTTTCTTCACACCGCTGTCAACACCCATAGCTACATTTTTAGATTTTACTGCTAACTACCTGTAAGCGTGACTCAAAGACTCTTGCCTGTAGAGAAAGCAGACGTTAGGGTTAGGCTGATAGCACTCTCTTAATCCTTGAGATACGGTGAAAAATAGCTCACTTTACAACACACTATAAAGTCAGATTTAAAGCAAATGTCGGTTGTTATGGCTTTTTATGATTTCAGCTGTGAGTTTAGGCCAGCGAATACCACATGAAAGACAGCTGGTGTGTAGCTGGCCGGTTCACTGCTTGATGGTGAATCCATTGAGTTTGACACCTGGTGCTGAATGACTGCGGGAAAAAAAGCCCCTCAGCTCCTTCAGTGATGTTACCCAGGCGGTCTGAGAAAAGGCTCAGATTCACATTAACCTTTAAAGTTACACTACTTAATCAACGTTTTGATGTCAAGTACCATGATATACCTTTGTCTTACAGCTTGTTTTTATAACGTAAACTGCAGCTACAATAATTTTTTTTTTAAACTGTCTCAAAAATATTTGGAATTACTTTCAAAAGATAAAAGATAACTTATGAAAGGGTGACTTCACGTTTGCACAAAATGTCTTCTGTCTAATCTGATTCATTACACGCATCAGCTCAGTTTTGCTCTTTCACAGAAGTTTCTCAATTCTTCCTAGGTAGCAATCAGCGAACCAAGAGTCTGTATATATAGCAACATTTCTGCATGATTGTTCCCAATGTTGCAACGACACATAAACATGCATTATATACAGCGACAGAAACACAAACCCAAACACACTTTTTCTCACAAGCAAAAGCTCCTGTAGTTTATTCTTTCACTGAAACCAAAATCCACAACACAAACAACACAAACTGTTCCTCAGCCATGGCCACATGTTCAAACAGCGACATAAAATCCCCTCTACGCTCGTAACTCCTTGCTTCTTGTTTTAGTCTATTCAGCTCTTTTCTTATTCCATGTGTTATTAGTACGTATCAGATACAATACTATATATTTTATAAATGATTTAAGAGCAGACTCTAATACAGTAAAAATCTAATCATTTTCTGAAACAGGTTTTCTCTTCTGTGTGTGTTTGATTTCTTATGTGACCAAATTTGTGACATTTTCTTAAAACTAAGCTTTAAGCAAACAAAACAGTTTTTGTGGTTTCCATGGTTTTCTGCCCAATGAAAACTGACACATGTATTAAAAGAGGCACAAACTTTTGATCCTGTTCCTGCATTTGGTCAGTTAGGAATATTAAAATGATTGCATCATATATGTTTTAATACTAAGCTCATTATGGATTCAAAAGTTTGGAAAAGCCCAAATTTCAACATTTGAATTAAAAAAAAGACAGAAACACTTCAAATATACAGCAACCTAGCGTTAATTATAAAAAAAAAATTAAAAGGAATCAGCCACTATATAAGGAAGAGAACTCTAAACCTCCAAGGCAAGGCAAGGCAAGGCAAGGCAAATTTATTTGTATAGCACAATTCAGTACAAAGACAATGCAAAGTGCTTTACATGATTAAATTATAGGAAAATAAAACAGGATCAAAGCAAGTAGGAAAAAAAGCATTTTAAAGAATGCTTTGAATTCTAAGACACAGAAAAGCACAAAGTTATATGAGGTAAAAGCTTTTTTATTAGGTATATAAAGTAAGGTACTATAATGCTATTTTATTATCCATTTTGATAATAAATAGCTACGACTTTTTCATTGAAACAATACAATACCTTTTTCAAAACATCTGCAGAATACCTAGGGTGGTGCAAAATAAAAGTAATAATTTTAATTAAAAATAAAAACTTTACAAATAATTGCTAAATATTTTCCAACATAAATCAGAATCAGAATCAGAATCAGAATCAGAAATACTTTAATAATCCCAGAGGGAAATTACTTTTGTTACACGCTCTAGTTACAGTTTTACATGATATATACACACATCCAACTATACATAAGTATTTTCTTCTGGTTATGATGGTAATATGTAATTATACCAGATGTTTCTCCCCCTACCTTCAGACTACACATGACTTGTTGCTCTGTAATTCTGATAACCTGTAATTCTGATAACCTGTCTCTAATCTGATGTCAATAAGCTGCACAAAGCTGATTATCAAATATTCGATGCATCTCTTAAATATATATATATATATATATATATATATATATATATATATATATATATATATTTGAATCTCTTATATAACAGGCATTCTATTTTACAAGATCGTAAAGCTAATTTACAAGTACCTAATAAGAATAGGCTAAATGTATTCTCGAATTATAAAGTTGGTATGTATTAGTTGCTGAACATCTTAGAGTGCAAGTTATAGTGGAAAGCCTTCCAGCCATAAAGTTTCCAGTTTAGTCTTAATTGAGAATCTGGGTGATATTTTATTTCCACAGCACAAAAATGTCAGGCCCCTAAGCAGTAATTTGCTAAATGATGGCTCCTAGCAATGGCTTCAAGTTCTAGAAAATGAGAGCATCTTTAAATATTCACTTCTAAAATGTACAGCTGAAATATATGAACTGTTGAAATCTGTAATCTGCCAACAGACTCCCAAAAAAGATGTATCTGCAATTTGGAAATAGCATTAGAAAGTCAGCGAAAACTAATTAGAAGATTAAGAAAAATTGTGTTTGCTAACAAAGGAAAACAAATTTCTGTCTCAGTTTCAGCTCAACTTGCAGATTTTCCAGATTGAAAATAATTGCACATGGCGCAATCAAAATAGCCACTGGTCCCAAGTGCTGTAGACTTTTGGAGCACTTGGACTTATTGTGTTTCCTAGACTTATCAATTATTGTTAAATCATTGCACCCCCCGCCACCCCCCCCCCCCCTTCGAAACCACATCTTAACCCCTTTCTGCTCCCTTGCTCTGTTTTTAGGGACAAACCCCCACCCACCCTAAATTCCCTCTATTCTCAGCCGCTCGTTGAGCCGTAACGTCGCAGCTGCTATCTTTTTACAGCTTCTCCATCCCCATGTCCCAACATGAAACACTCAAAGACCATTTAAGACAAGAGGCTACAGCTGTCAATCAGAATGATAGAGCGTTTAAAAATGACAGTCACTAATATGGGCTTTCTTTGTAACTTGGCTGGCTATAATAGTCGGCGGCCTTGTGTTTCACTGGCACGAGGCTATGGCTGCAATCAAAGATCCATTAATCAGACAGGGGAAACAGAAATGTCAGGAAAGCGAAGACAAAGTATCTTGTCCTCTTTTACTTTGACAAATATGAGATATTGTTACATGCTCTCCGTCCTGCATGGTGCTTTTGATGTAATTCCCAAGCTAGGAAATGGAGGGCTATTTGTCATGAGGGCACAAGTTAACATGTATGCAATCACGTGCAAAAGTGTGCTTGCATGTGCCAAAACCTTGGAAAGACACAAAGATCAGGGTGTACAAGCTTTTAAAATGGGTTTCATGTGTTTACAGGACACAGCGTTATGGTACTATAAATCTTCCATAAAAACAGTGATTGTCTGTGCCGCAAACGTCGACATGCTGGTTGGTGAGTCTGAAGGCATTAGTCTCTGCTAGTCTCCTGTTCCTAATAACCCGTATGATCACAGAGAACTCCCCTTGGCTCACCAGCAGCAACATGTGTGTGTCACAAGCACAGGGAGCAAAAAGAGTGACAAATGAACGTGGGATAGAAGAGAAAATACAGAAAAGGGAGAAAACAGGAAACAGAGTCAATGATGGGTAAAAAGAAAGGAGAGAAGAGCTTCATGTGATTTTGAGGAAAGATGAAGTAACCTAAGGTGAGGGAGAAAAATGAGCAGGCCTGTTTCAAGAGCTGGCTTTGATTAGCGACACTAACTGTGCTCTGTTCCTCATTACCTCGTCACGGTGAGAGTGAGCTGACTCTTTCTGGGAGGTTAGCCAGTGGACCTAGTTTCATCCACTGTATGTTTCCCCCTAAAAGAAAAGGTTACCAATTAAAAAAAATCTGCTTCTGGTCTGACTGTTGTTTCCTCCCTGCGATGCACGCCCTCTGCTGGTGTAAAATAAACATATTTGAGCAAAGTGATCATCACTGGGGAGTCAGTGTTGATTACTTTGATGGTTATTTATAATAAAATGCACTTGCATCCTAATCGGAGAGAAAAAACATTAAGGAATAATAGTTTATTAATCTGTCTGTTCACCTCTAGTTGATCAATGGAGAAGACAAGAGTAGTCAGAATGTTTAAGAACCTTTTTATCACTTTTTTTTATCACTTTTGACCAATTAATTGGTTGGAAAAATACAAAACAACCTATATTTAATACAAAGTTACTTACTGTCCACTTTGTTAGAATTACTTCTTCTTTGAGTTGCTGAAAACAACCCAATTATGACTGAAACACTATCATCAGAATGCGGAAGGCAGGGATTTATGTAACTTTGAAACTTGGATGATTGGTGGCAAAAAAACAGATTATTTCAAAAAAACTTTGTTTTAAAAACAGATTATTTCAAAAAAACTTTGCTCTGCAAGGATTTAAACATACAATCCTCTGTCAAGCTTATAGATAATGCTCAGAGGGTAGATTATATCCTGTAATTGGCACCTGGGATGAAAATGCCTTTTTTGTTGTCAGATGCAAGAGGTGAATAGACAGGCTGGTTTGAGAGGAAAAAAATATAACAGTAACTCAGAAATGCACACATTGTTGGTTGCTTGTTTGTCTTCACTCTTTTCCTGTAGGAAAAGTTGCTCTTGTCCCTCCCTGCTGGCCAAACTCTGATAGTCATAAAGCTGTTCTTTGGGGTGTCCCAGTGTCTGTTTGTTGGAGGCTGCTGCAACCGTCAAGAGTCCATGGTACCTGCCCTTTACCCTCTACCTGCTCTTGGGTACTGAATGTTATGAGGTTTTAACTTTTTTTCACAATTTTAACAACTTTGCACCTCTAAGTGACAAATTTCGACCCACATCTACTACACAATTAAACACACTCACATAATTCAAATGATTAATGGTCATTCAAACACAGCTCCCCAATTCACTGATGTGATCTGACTGCTTGATGCATAAAGCAGTCTTTACTTACAATGTGTGAGGAAAATGAAAAATTAGTGGACAGTTTCAAATTTTAATCTGATATGTTGATGGCAGGTTAGAACTGTATGTAAACAACTTTAAAACATAGAACCATCTGACCTTGCATAAACAGTTCTTGCTGGTTATTGTGGTGGAAACATGTTTGGGATATTTTCCTGTCATACCTTAGCAAATTCATGATTCTATCATGTAAACAAGCACCAAAAATCTCAGAGAACTGTTTGCAAAATAATGATGAAGCAATCCCTGGAAATATTCTCTTAGTGACAGAGTATCTGAAGGGATCCCTGTACTAGTGAGGTGTTTTTTTAATTCATCTTTTAAGACTTTCTTGAGGCTTTAGTCTTTATTTATTATTAACATAATGTGTGATGAATAATAAAAAATTATTCAAAAATGGAAGAAGGCACAGTGGTGCAATTTTAGTGCTGTTACCTTGAAGGTCCTCTGTTCAAATCTCAAATGGATCATTTCTGCTCTACTTTCATACTTGGACCATTCATCCAACCTTTACAGAGTGTATTCTGTTCATTGATTTATTCGGCACCATCATTACTCTTTCGAGTCCACAATCGGACAACCTTTAACATTAGTTTAATGGAGTTAAACCAAAGGAGCCGTTTTTAGTCCAGTATTTTTTAAGTGAATCAACAAATGAAATTAATTTAACTTTTAACATTAAAATATAAATAAGGAATAAGTGTGGTTTATATATATTTATATATATAATTATATTTTATTTACTTAAAATAATCCTCTGAAGTAGCTGTAAGACTCTTAGTAATTATGTTTTCCAGTACCTTTTTGAAAGTCTTTTCTCAGGAAAGGCCCTGAAAAGAGTAAGGATTCAATCTGAAGCATGCTGTCCAATTATGGGTGGTCTTTGAAGTGCCCTGACTGACCGCTGCAAGTACTCCTTTTCAAACTGTCTCCACATGTGGCATGAACACTTGAGCAAGCCTAATCTTTTATGCTTTATAGATGTTAAACTGCAAGAATGTGCCATACACCTGCATCAAGAAGTCAGTGTTCTGCTCACATGAGCAAATGTAGCTAAACAATCAAATAAAGTGGAACAGAAGCTACTAAATCTTGTATTGCAAAGAATTTTTCTTTTCTGTTACACAAAAGGAATTCATACATTATTTGAAGATCCTTTATGGGAAAAGAAATAGGCCACTTTCGACAATTGCACCACTTTACACCTTTATATTAGTTTTTGGATTGCAATTATTTATATATGCTTTGCAAAGTTAATTGTGTTGATGCACAAAGACCCTAAAAGTTCTCAGCAACTTTGTCTTCCCAGCCTAACAGGACTTTGTTAACCCCAAATTCTTAACACAAAAGCTGCTTTGTGTCTGTAGTCTGCATGTGCAGTGAAAAGGTCTTTTTTTGGGGAGGTGGATGTGAAATAAGGTTTTCTCTTTTCTTCTAATTCTACTTTGTCTTTCAATTCCTGGCTTTACAAATGAGTTGCTGCCAGTTACAGGGAATCAAGACTATTGAAAAGGTGTATAATGGTCAAGAAGCTGTGATAATCCACGGTTCAGATGTTGGCTGGCTGTTGAAATTTGAGCTGGCTAGAACCGTGTGTCTTTCCTTGGAGTGGTGTGGCAGCTATTCAGTAACAGTGGCTTTCATTTCAATCCACTGAAGACAGAGACAGAAACTACAAAGTTTCTGTATCCCCCCCCCTTAACCTCTAATAGAAAGCTTTTTCTTTTTCTCTTAATTTCCATAACATCTATACTGTAAAACCAGCAGAGCAGAAAAACAGTTCTATTTTGGAGTGTTTCATTAGTAAATGCACATATTATTTGCATGACTTAATCAGGTAACAGAAACAAGATGGAGAGCTATGCAATCACAGATTTTCTTTTTCAGATAGCTGTGTTTTAGCAGTTCTGGTAAGGGAAGATGTTAAGGTTTTACTATAGGGTCCTTCGTTGAGAATACAATTAAAATAACATCACTGACCTGACCTCTATACATTTCAAACAATTGCAAAAAAACCTGAAGGTTTAAAAAGCGTGGAAGAAAAGCAGCGTTTGGTTTGCCATGTTGACTAGTGTTGGTCCCACATAATTCAATTGATTGCCTATGTTTCTTCATTAACACATTTAGAGATTGTAAGTTAGACTTGAACACTCAGATCAAACCCTTTATGTTAAATTTGTTTTATCTCTTCCTATTCAAATGTACTGGACCCAGCAATATTGTGTGTCCTCCTCCCTTTATCTGTATAACTACTATCAGGTGAGATTGCTTAACAGGTCTGTGTCAAACTGGGACTTTGATAAGTGCTGCTCTTTCCAAACAGTGCATGGTCACCACCAAATAAGCCTGTTGCTCATTGGTGTGAGGATACTCTCGACCCTTAAGTATCATCAAGAGCCTATAAAAGGTGATAAGCTCAGAGGAAATGCCAAAAGAAGAGGCAGATCTTACACCTTCCATGCTGTTAAATTTAACCAACAATACCTGTGAAATAGTTCAATTGAGAGGAAAGAGGCTACATTTACAACTTGTGGAAGCAGTGAACCCATCGATCTGCCTGTCCATCGATCCATCCATCCATCTATCCATCATCTATACCTGCTTATCCTTCCTGGGACATGCAAAGGGGTGGGATGGGGTGTCTTTCTCCAGTCATTTCACACAAGAGGCGGAATGCACCCTGGAGAGGTCAACAATCCATTACAGAGCAAAACAGAGACAACTGACCATGTACCCAGACACTAATAATTTAGATTATGTTGGGAAAAAAATGAATCTCAAGGCACCACACTGACTCCATGACCCCCTACTTGAATGATACTGTATTATTTTTGTGTCTTGCATAATTTTCAAAATCTCTAAAAAATTTGGGTTTTTGATTTTCATTGATTGCAAGTCGTAATTATCAAAATATTGCAATAAACAGACCCTTTAAATATTCCTCTCTGTTTGTACCCATATTGAAAAGAACAAACAAAAACAAAAAACAGAACATGTACAAAAAACATATTCTTTTCCAGATTATGTTTGCTACATTGCACACCATGTAAGGCTTATATCATTTACTCTTGGTAGTGGCCACTTTAGCATTTTTGCATACAATATAAGGAATTTAACAAGAATCACATGAAAACTATACGTGTAAAAAGTATATGTGTAAAAATCAAAGTCTGGTTTTCTAAAGGAAAAAAAAAGAAGAAAGAGGAGAGACAGAGAAAGGCGTCCAATACAATGTCCTAGTGTTTCACCCAGTATTTAACATCACCTTTTCGTCTGTGCTTGAAAAACTACAAAGAACAATACTTTAGTTGTACAAGTATCACTACAATAAACCCAGGACCCAAATGCAGACTGAAGCTGAAGGAGTTTTCTTGAAGTTTAATCATCCAAAAGTTGAACAGAAGCAAAAATCCAAAACATAAATCCACAAAAATCCAAAGATACTGAAGGCCAGGAATACACAAAACAAGGGAGAAAGACAAAGAAATGACAGCAAACCAGCAAAGAGTGAACAGGAGGAGAATAAATGGGAGAGCAAAACAAAGACCAGGCTAATTAGCAGATTGGAAGCAGGTGTGAACAGAGGCAAGAAGGGAGCTAGGGAAAAGGAGATTGATACAAGAGGGCAAACAAGAAATATCTAAGAACTCAAATACAAACAAAAATACCTAAAACACAAGAAGGGAAATAAGACCAATGAAAACTCAGATAAAATTTGAACAAAAAACCAGAACCATGACACAACCAATTACTGACAACTAATCTACTAGATGCAACTAGTCCCTACCCCTGTAGTGTTACAACCACATTTCATGCTTAATTTGTTGACTGTTTTCAGTCCATAGCATAAAGAAACCTGCCTATAGTTTTCCTTCATCCTGTTCAATTAACCACGTGATTTACATAACATCAGCTGTTGAGCTTGAAATGCAAATAATTTGAACATATCTCTATAAAGATGTTACTTTCTGAACCTGGAGTATCCACCTCTGATTATTTTAAATTGAATGTTTCTAAACACTAGCACCCATTTACAGGATTTGTCACACAAGAAGTAGAAAGCAAGGAAAGCAAAGCTTCATCTCTTTCAGAAAATAATTTCAGGTGTAACAAGTTTTCCTCCTTTACCTGTTACAACCAGTAAGTCTCCTGCTCCCCAAAAAATGTGTGCACATGAGAACCCTGACTCAATCAACCCAGAAACCGCTATTACTTTGCTCAGTGTCCTACTTAACTCAAAATCAACTAATATTTAAGACAATGTTAGCACAAACACACTAAAATTGAAGGCTTAAAGAAAACCATTGACTTCCTACGAGCAGAAATAAAAAGCATGACAGAAAAAAATCAGCACAACAGAAAAGCAAGCAGCTCGCAAGGAAAGATGCACAAATGATTGTCTATGAAGAGTTTATACGTAACGAGATAATCTAGATGTTGGAATTTAAGACTGTATGGAGTTTCTGAGTCAGGAAAATAAAATGTGCAGGCTAAAGTTATTGCTATCCGTCAAGACTGCCTTCCAGAAAGAAGAGAAAGTTTGCTGACTATACTGTCACCATTCACCAGCTGCAAGCATCCATCTGATTTCAAGTCAAGAGGAATAATGACACAGTTCTCCAAGTGATTGTGTAGGGATTTGGTATGGAAGGCTGCCAAGTTCTTCTTACCTCTACACGACAAGTCTCTGAAGTTTGCTGAGGCCCTCTTAAGAGAAGACAGAGAAGGCAGAAACAAACTGTGACCACTTTTCAAGAAGGCTAGAAAAGAGAGTAAAACAGCTCACTTTTTGAAGGTGGTGATTTCTGAACAGCATTAGAATCAACTCGCCTTCTTACAAAGCCTTTAAGATTGTTCTGGCTCATTATTATTTCAGGCTCTTTTATTCTTAAGTGACACACTCCTCTATCTATCTTATGCTGGCCGTTACAGGTATTTAAGAGCTTTTCTGATGCAAAGTTCTATTTTGTGCCTTAACTCTGGTTTCACGTTTACAATACCACAGCTCTTGGTTCATTGAGGATCTTTTTAATCCTTTATCAAGTGGCTATGCCTGATTCATTTCAGTTTCATTTTCTGAATTACTGTGTCCTTGTTGATAGTTTATATTAATTGAGACAGAACCTCAAGCATAAAGGATTATTTTTATTTGCAATCCAATGAAAATACTGATTTTAGTTTTTTCCTAAAAAAACTCAACCAACACACTCAAGATTGTCCAATTTATGGAAATATGGGTTTATTTCTGAGCGCTAGTAGCCAACTTCCAATCTTACCAGTATGACAGGGAATTGCTTTATTGTGAAGAAAATAATTATTCTTAATTCTTCATTGAGATTTTTCCTGTCCTTGAGAATGAAGACACTACAGACTGTAGACAGTTTGACAGACAGTGGTTACTCCATGACTCAACTGTATTGTCTTTCCAGTTCAGGTGAGGATTATGAAGGGTGAGCCAAGAGTGCCCTAAAACAATGGGAGATTGGGGTGAAGAGAACCAGAAAAAATTTTATTTTTTCAATATGATTGCCTGACACCAGAAGTTATTGGTGCTGTTCTATGCATCATTAGACTTAGACATGCAGAGGATTTCCATCTAGAGCTGAGAAAATAAGTAGTTCAGGTAGGCTTACAGAAGGAAGAAGTATTTTGTTTAGCTAAATTGTTATCCATAAGGCTTTGTTCACAACAAGAATCAATTAGAGAAAAGGAGGGAAATGGTTCGTTCAGTAGAACAGAGCAGGGTAACATCATGCGAGAACAACCTCTTTTCAAAACTGTCCATTGGTCCCTTCCTTACCAGTGGGCCCACCCATTAATCCGCTTTAGGCAGGAAGAAATTTTGTTACCACTGTCACTGCAGTACAGGCAGAGTCCAGTTTTCATCATACATTGTCGTTCCTCCAATGACAACCAGGAAGTTCCCCTAAATCTGGCCCGGGAGTTTGTGAATGATCTGGAAGATGAGATTGGGGGGAAAAGGTAAAAATGATTCTGTTGTTTTTCCTGAGTTGTCTCTCAAAATCTGTTTTCAATGCAAATAGCCAGGGCGATAACTTTCTATAGAGTTTTAGACCCCCCTCTGCATGATAGTTCATCCTTATTTATTTCATCCAAGGCTTGAAGAATCTCCCTAAAGCTTTAGGGGTCTAGGCTTCTAGAGTTCAAAACTCAATGGCAAAGTCTGATACTGGCTGGTCGCACTGTTTTAAATTCCAAATCTGATGGGAAATGGCAGAAATGGCAGACATGCCGACTGTAGAGGGGGTAGACCCAGCTGGAGTGGTTCTGTTAGGCAGCTCCTTCAACATTTCTGTAAACTGCTCCATCTGAGGGTCTTTGATGTGTAGCCAAAGAGTGGATTAACTGGTCGTGGTGATGAGGTCATTCATGTTCAGTGCAAGGACTGAGGGAGATTCTCCTGGATCAGACAGGCCGGATGATGCAGTGATGATGGTTTGCAGTTTTCTGAACCACATACAGAATCACTCAGAGAACCAGTGAGTTTTAAACGTTTTATTTACAAAAAGCAACAGGTATCTGGAAGAGGAGAACTACAGGAAATGATTTAAACATTCTGGTTGTTTTGAAGGGAGATAGCAGACTCATCAGCAAGAAGTTGATTGATGACAACCGATGACTGATTGATTTGCTTACTTGAGAGATGAAGAGCAGATAGCATGGATCTGTAGGTGTTTGATTCAGCCGGCTTTGCAGACTGTACCCCAAAGGTCCAGGGGAGAGAGTGAGATCTGAGAGCCTTGGTACTTGCAGAAAAAGTTGTGTTGGAGAGCTGGAAGGCAGGTGATGAAGACTGAGAACTGCTAGACCTCATGTGGCTGGAGTATGTCTGCCGTGTTACTAATTGCCTGATCCTGACCCGTTCTGCCTTTGAACCTCTTAGCCTGCCTGTTCCCGTTCATATCTCTTTGCCAGACCTCTCATCAGATTCCTGCTGGATTCTCCTTGTTTACCGGACTTGGAACCAATTCGTGACACTGTCCTCGATTTCCCTTCGTAACGTCTTCGGACCTCCTATTTCCTTGTACTAAATTCTGAGCACATCCTTGACACCGGCTTTGGCTTTGCCCTCTGGATTATCCCACCTTCCTTCATCTGCTCGGTTCTGATCTCCTGTCTGTTCTCCAACCTCCAGGACAGCAGCATCTGGGACTCTTTGGGCAGAGCCTGCCACATCTTGTTGTCCAGGAGTTGGTGGATGCTTTGGTCCAGGTCTGGGAGAAAATGTCTCAGGAGACCATCCACCACCCCATCAGGAGCATCCCCAGGTGTTTTAGGGAGGTCATACAGGCAATACTGAGCCTCATTTTGACCTGTTTTGAGGACATTACATCAAAGTTGGAATCGGTTTGTAGTGTTTTTTCCCGCTTTAATTTTGTGTGCGTCTCCAAATCCAGGCCTCCATCGGTTGATGATCAGTATTTTTAATCATGATTTTTGTGTGATTTTGTTGTCAGCACATTCAACTTTGTACACAACTAAGTATTCAATGATAATGTTTCATTCATTCAGACCTAGGATGTGTTATTTGACTGCTCCCATTTTTTTCTGAGCAATGTATATTCAATATATTCATTTAAATATGGATTGTTGCATAAACTCAGTGTGATTCATTCTCAACCGCTGAAGTCCCGGAAGAACAGGCAGGAGATCAGAGGTAGAAAGAGGTAATGAAGGGAAACCCGGGATGGTGTCAGGAATCAGTTCTAGGTTTGGTATCTCTCTCTCACTCTCACTCACATGGACAATTGGAGGGCACAAGTAATCATTCTTCTGTCATGATAGATGTTGATAGTAGTTGTAGATACAACATTGGAGTTCAAATATCTTGGAGTCTTGTTCACAAGTGAGGGGAGAATGGAGCAGGTGATCAATAGATGGATTGGTGAAGATACTATTATTATGCAGAAGCTGCTGCAGTCTGTTGTGGTAAGGAAAGAGCTAAGCGAAAAGTCAAAGCTTTTAATTTACTGGTCAGTCTACATTTCTACCCTGACCTACCGAAAAGGAAATCTTGACCATGACCGAAAGAACAAGCGGCTAAAATTAGCTTTCTCTGAAGGGTGGCTGGACAAATCCTTGAAGAGGAGGGAGAGGTTCAAAGTAGACCTGTTGCTCCTCTACATCCAGAGGAATGAGCTGAGGACACCTGACATTGTTTTTGGATGACCATTGTGGGACTGTCCCAGGAGGTGCTCCAGGCACATCTCACCAGGAGACCCAGGGGACAACCCAGGACACATTTGAGTGACTAGGTTCCTCGGCTGGCCTGAAAGTGCCCTGGGCGTCCTACAGCAGAGCTGGGGGAGGTTTCTGTTGAAATGGAGGTCTTGGAGTCTGTTAAAATTGTTGGCTATCCCAGTCCCAGATAAAGCGGAAGATGACGGTGAGGTGTAAAAATTGCCTGATCTGTTAGTTTTACTCAATTAATTTAGAAATCATCTATCCATTTTCTCCCACTTCATCCATAATGGTTGTGGTAGTGCTGGAGCCTATCTCGGGCATTCTATGGGTGAAAGGAAAGGTGCAATATTTTTCTATTCTCCATTTATCCAAAAGCAAATTATATTAGTGCATGGGGGATCGTCAAACAAAATTGGGTTTCATCAACATATACAAGAATTCACTCTCAAACACCAGGTAGACACTAAATAATGAGCAGCATTGAGAAGGAGTTAGTGGTTGGTATGGTGTTTTCTGCTGTTTGACTTATGTCTCAAAAGCAGATCAATGTTGATCCCCTTTATTCTTTCTTCATACCTCTCATACTGTGCATACTTACCTAACAGGATTTTCTTGCTGACATTGGGTAAGACAGACATTTTAGCTTCATAAACACTAGACTCAATGGTTTACATATTTCTAGACTCAATGGTTTACATATTTCACTAGATAATACATTCAAAACATCTAAACAAGCCAGTTTGTTTTCAATCAGATCACAAAGCTATGGGAATGGCATTTAAGGTAATTCTGTCAAAAAATGAACCTGACACCTGTTGAATTCCAACAAAGAGTTTGCCCAATATGAAGCAGGGGTTGCCCAAGGATTTTCAACCAAAATTGAAAAGCAGCAAGTCAAAGAGAAAATGTTCAAATGTAGCAGTAAGCAATAATTTTATGAGGATTTTTTTAAAAGAACTTTCAGGCAGTTGGTTTATGGAGGATCATATATATCATCAATGAGCTAAAGGGGGAAAACGCGGTAAAAAAGTGGCACACAGCCGGGAACACAGAATTACAGTATTACACAATCTTTGTACATCTATCTCCATTTTTCTCATCTCCTTTCCATTAAAGCTAACATCTAAGTTTAATAAGCACAGTTCTGACGGCAAACTATCAAACATATCAAAGGAAAATACGTGCTAAATTGTTTTTGAACAATCTTCAGCCTAGTGCTTATTCAACCTAGCAATGCTTCAGCTAGGCTGAGAGTGTTCTATTTTAATTTCAATGCAGTTGATGTCAACATCACCATCTGATGGTGTAGAAAAGGTATTCCAACATTTTGATTGGAATGTCCAAGACTATATTTATATCTCAAAAACGAAACTCAGTGGTAAAGAAGAAGAATGAGGTAGGTTAGTCTGTGATCTAAATCACGAAATACTACACTGTTCTATTTCCTGCTAACACTTATGCTTTTCTATTGAATAACAAAAAAGATTATTTACAACAAGTGTGGTGCACGATATATGACTAATGACATCAGCATCAGATGTTGCCTATTTTTCAACATTTCGGTGTGATAGGGTAAAATGGGCCAATATTACCAACATGAACGGAGTAAAAAACATTTATAAAGCTATCTAAAAATCTACTTTTGCTTGCAAACAATGTAGAATTGTATTAATTTGCTGACATTACAGCAGTTAAAACGAGAGGGAAAAAAAGGCTTTTCAAAAGTTACCAACCAATTTTGGTCCAAACTAACAGCAATTTTAGATTTGTTTGTTGATTTAAATTTTTTTTAGTAGAGCATCTTAAAATCAGATAACAACATAACCTGATCAAATGATTGGCCAAACGATCTGAGGGGTATCCTCAAAATGAGCTGATGCTTGATTTGAATATATATATATACTAGAATTTACAAACCTGTTGACTTGGAGTCCTCAAAGGACAGAAGACAGAATTAGAAAGAACTAGTTATGGTTCTTTCAGTATCTTTTAAAAAAGAAAGCATTATTAGAATAAATTATTGAGGTTTAAAATATTACGTTCTTGTTGAAGCTGCTTCTGGAAAAGGTTAGTGACCCTGCCTTGCTGGTTTTATATCTGTGCTTTAGGCTCCTCTTGGCAGTAACTCTTTTTCCTCTATGAATTGCATTTGAACTCCAACTGCATTACCTTGTCTTTCACTCTATGGCACAGGGCTGTAGTATGACATGAAAACTATACTCCCCATGGGTAAATCAGTCATATTTGCACAGCTGGTCCACACTGCATGGATAGACTTGAGCGTTTGGACAACTAAACAATGTTAATTTGAAACCTATTAACATTCAGCTTTAGTTTGAGTCGACAGAGAGATACTTCCAACAAGTCCTGAGAGCAACATTAGTTTCCTGTTAGGATGGCTTAGCTTTATTTCCATCTCCTGCTTCACTGTAACCTACTACAAAATATAGAATACAATGCAGAAAAGATAATCAGTTTGTTTTCTTGTATTTTATATTTTCCACATGTCTAGAGCAGGTAAGTGTCTAGGGCAGTATTTTCATTTCTTTTTTTTTTTGTTATCGTTTCTAAGGTAATAATTCTTCCTTTAATTGAATCTGTCTGGAGCTTAATAGCTTGATCCTGATGGATTAAGATGGTTTCCTGTCGCCCTAACCCCCAAAACACATAAACTAGTACAGACCGGACTCAAATAGGTATGACCTAAACTGTTAAAATAACCCAGGGTCACAATTCGAAGTGTTCAATTGGTCAGCACCAAAAGGGAGCTTAAAGGAACCTTGTTATGTACTATGACTATTAGAAAAACTCAAAAACATATATTGATCTTTAAGTAAACAATAAATGCCAAGCGTTTACCCTGATAGTGTTCACTTTGTTATTTTTAAGGCTGAGCAAATTTTTGCACTAGTGGCAATCAGAAGACATAAAAGTCATCATCTATCAGCAGATGGAAAATTTAAACAATGGTGAATATCATACACATTACATACAGTATAAACTTTTCTGTACCTCTAACTAAAAGCAAAAGCATTGCTATCACTAATCAGTGATGCCATACTCATACATTACCTTGGCAACAAATTGAAAATGCTTTTATAGCTTTAGCTCCCGCTTCTGTGAACAGCAATGTTCATATTCTATTCAAAACACCACTTATATCCAGTTCCTCCTACTATCTAACATTTTAACGCTATTTAACACTTGAAGTAGGACTTTTCCTATTGCTGGTCTTGCTGACTCCCTAGGCTCAGTTTTTTCCAGACATAAGTGACCATCACTTCTTATGTTTTACTTATGTGATAGTGTCTGCCCATTTTGTGTTTTGGGTTACTTGTCCCTTTGTGTCTCTCCTACTCTGCTTTTGTCTGGTCTCTATCAAGACACACATAAAAAGAGGTGGCATGCAGAGGTGTGGCCGAATCATTTCAAGACTCAGTTCCTGCTACAGAGAGAGCTTTTCCTTAATGCCTGGTTTCTGTGCAAGACACTGTTTTAGATTCAGAGGGTGCTTCTGCCTCAGATTGGGTTCCTGGTCTGATCAGTCATTTTATTTTATTTAAATAAATATTGTAAATGGTTGATTTCCTCCTTTACTGTTGCTGCTCCTGATCCAGAGCATTAAACAAGCAAACAAACAAACAAACGAAAAAACATAACTTTTAAACATGCTTTTTTGCCCCTCACCTTTTTTGCAGGCTCCTTTGATATTTTATTGTCCCAATATATTTTAGTTTAGTCATCTTTGTTGGATTGTTTTAATTTAATCTGGGTTGTCTTCTGTCATGCTGCATTCATTTGTGCCGTCCTGTAGATTTTTTTTTTTTTTTTTTTGTATTAATATGAATCAACTATTGTTATTTTTGACCATCAAAATATGTTTGAAGCACAGTATCCCTCTATCCTCTACCATTTATCAATCCCCAATTTGTGACCAAATTGACCACAGATTTTTTTGGGGCATCAGTTAGCACTGAAAAATACTAAAAGACACCAAACCTGTTGCAGCAGTTTATTTTACAATTTAGGAAATCACTTTGCATCACTTTGCATGTGGGAAATGTTCACTAGCATATTCTTCGTCGATGGATTTGCACACTTTGGCCATTTGAATTTGATCTGCATATTGAAGAAGACATACACACAAAAGATGACGAAGATCATAAAAAGAAGGATGAAGATCAGCCCCATATGCTAATTTGTACCTCTGGAAATGCTGCCTTGTTATGTTAAAAATAGACAAAGGCGCTTTGTTTGCTACAAAAAGCGAAAAAACAAAGCATAAAACACAAAAATACATTTTTATCTAATCAGAGTGGGCTAATGGCATTTGTAAAGTCACAATATTTACATAGAATTAACTTCATGGAATTTGAAACCAAGCTCAAAATCGAGATTAGCAATTCAAGATCAAGGAAGGACAGAGTAATAATAGAGAGGTTTAAAAAAAAATCTATAAGTTTGAGAAACATAGATGAAAAAGGACACATTAGAATGTAAAAAAATCCAGACCTTGATGTCAGTGAAATATTTATGTATGACAACTACCTTTTAAGGATTTTAGTTATTTGTTCCTGTGATGATTTCATATTGTAAACATTTTTTCCTTTATAAATATGTGGTGTGCACTTTGAATCTGAGTGTGTGATTTTTGGCACTGAGAGGTGTTTGCTGCAATCTTATCTATCTGGAATTTGTTTAGACTGAGATCAGCCTTTTATTATGGAGTCCACAAGGAGAAATCACAAACAAAGACTTAATTTAGGAGACAAATCAGCTCCCTGTTCAGCTGAAAATTAATTGTTTTCCTCTTTTGTACTTGCTTCTTGTCAGGTGTGGGCAAAATCTACATCAAGCAGGCAGGTAGGCAAAAAGCCATTCTACAGGTTCAGGTTAAATAGGTGTTTATACAAAACCATCTACCATTTGTTCGGTTTGAGTTGCCAGTAAAAATCACCTGTATTTATGACAGGTCATGGCTCATATGTTCTGTGCAATCAGCAGAAGAGAAACATTTTGCCAAAAGACCATTAGGACTATGTTGAATGTTTTTATTTGATTAAGTGAACGAGCATTCATATATTCTCATTAAGATGGTCAATAACTGAATGACATTAAAGTATAAAACTGTGCAGTAAGTTTTTTTATTCTGCTTGAAACACATTTTAGGCTTTAAGTATACTGTTTCTCTTCATCATTTTTGTAGAAAAAACAAACTGATTACTTTGTTTTTTCTAAAACAAAATAATTATTGTAATCATCAGAAACATTTAGTGAGTGTGTTGAAAGTAAGTTAGTTAAGCGTGGTCAAATAAATAAAATTTGCCATTTCTAAATCTGTTTGTTTTCATTTTCAATTAGTGCTTATGGTAAACAAAACAAAAGTGTTTCTATGACTGCTATGAGTCAATGTGTTCTGTGACTGTCAACAACATTGCTCTCACTCTGATCCCACATCATGTTTGGATCACTCATTCGCATTTTCTGTGCATTCACCAGAGACCACGGTGTCAAAGGTTGCAAGTGTAAGGATATATCACAGCGCAACCCCCATCAAATAAAGTAACCATGAAATTTAGACAAGGTGTGGTATCAGGCATCACAAGCGAGCTAATCGACAAATTCCTCTCAACGCTTGGAATGCAGAGATCGAAGAAAGCCTGCTGGATTCTCCTGTAATCAAAGGAAACATTCCTGCAGGTGTTGAGGCAAGAGGTTTCTTTGGAGTAAAACAAAAAAAGAATTATCACATATTAATATTATTCCACTTTATTTAATAGCAACAATTTACAGCAAATTTTATTGTGGCATACATTACAAAACCAGAAAAAAAAACTATATCTACAAAAGTGCAAATCAGCTTTGACTTAATTAGTGTCAATCAGATTGATTTAAATACAGTCCAATCATAGAGTAACTTAAAAAACTTTAGGACCCACAGTCCTATTGAATATCAATCTAACCAGATAAATTTAGATGGTTATATAATGTCAGCTAATTAAAAGTTATCTATAATGCAAGATCTAGCAGATTGTTCTGAGTCCCTGGATTTACAACATTTTACCTTTCCGTCATTTCCATTTTTTTCCTAAGTTTTAAACTTTAAAACAGCAAACAAAGGAAGTGAAAAAAACTGTACAAAAATAAATGTCTCAAACAAAAACAAAAAATTAAACACCAAAAATGTGTTAGAAAGATTACAAAAAGAAGCACTATCCCATTGTTGATCGGTGTTTCTTTAATTTGTATGAAAAACTTAACAGCTGTTATAAAACATTGCAATTATACCTGCAAATTCTTGGTTTACAAAGTTATATGCTTAAAAGAAATCTTGTTGGTTTTAGCTTGCCAGATACTTATTAGATGATCAAGTAAAAATTATGTACATATGATAAAATACAACACATACAGTCATTTATTCTAAATTATCATTATTTTAATTATTAAAATGACCAAAACTGTGTATCCGTTCCTGTTTTACCCCTATTGGGATAAATAGATGTTGTTGTGCCTTGTATAATTGCATGAATCCACATTGAACAATACAGCCTTATATAGATAGTTTTTATTACTGTAACTCGCTCAGATGACTTGCACTGAATAGTATCAGTCAAGGCATATATGGAGCATATTCTCCACCTATGCATCCAATATGCATTTGGGTAGCAAGGAAGTGTGCTACCCAAATGGTAGCACACTTCCAGATGGTCATAAGTCATGGTCGTGGATTGATTCCTGTCTTTTTCTGCCTATAAAGCTGCTGTGTGCACTACCTTTACTTTCTGCTCCCTCTGCTCCACAAAAAAAATAAAGTCTGAGTGGTTACACCTGCAGCCGTTCCAATTACTGGGAGATGCTTCACCTCTATGCTGCACCGTGTATTCCTTGGTCTCCTAGTGGGCAACTGCCCGATTCTTAAAAGTTGTTAATGTTAGTAGACAATTCAGCAATGAGAAAAATACTCAACCTAGTAAGTGTGACTCTAGATTTTTCTGTAATATCATGTATGTTGTTTTTTTTAACCTCCTGTTAGTGGATTCCATATTCCCCTCTTGTCTAGCCCTTCTGAAAACCTCTGCCCCAAGAACTCAGGCCAACTAGAACCGCCCCGCTTGTGTTAACCCTGTCTTGCCCCATTAAGATTTTGATCCATTCATCACTAAGCTGATTCACAGCTGGAAGCTTCTTCCCAGCTCTTTTTTTTGTTAGTCCGAAAATACCACTCTACACCTCCTGTCTTTGGGAAAGCAATGCCAGAAGTGAAAAACCAACTGAGAATATGAAATAGTGAAAAGCATCCTCCTCTCGTTCTGTATGGAGGAGGTAGATTTTAGGCTTCTTCATCTGTGCTAGTTAACAAATATTTCCTTTTAGTTATCGCTTCACTTTGCAGGTGAATTTTAGGGGGGAGGAAAATGTTCAGCGTTTTAAGCTTCTCTAATGTAAAGTTGTAACTTTGGGAAGATGAAAACCAGACATCCTCTAATCAGGCACTGACATTTCTTCACTAAAGATATTTGGATTTTCACTAACACCACAGGTTCATATTATAGAGAACAAATAATCATGTTTTAGTTTTCTTTTTAGCATAACTGCCCCCTTCTTGCATGTTTTGTTAGCGATCAACACCAGCTAAAATGGGGAAACAATTAAAGTCGTTACCCTCGATGTTAGAAGTGTAACCAAATCATGTTCTCTCATATTTATCTAACCATTTACAACTTTTGGACCTGTTTAACTCAGGATGTGCTTTGTTTTTCCATCTTGTTAGGTATGGATAGACATTTCATGCATGACTTATTACCTTGCTGAGTCTCCACATTCACACAAATGACACAGATTCAAAAAGACCTCAAGGAATTTAAACCTCACATCCAGATCCAATGAATCTAGAATGAACCTATCCACCTTACATGATTTATGTTCTTAATGTTTCATATCTTTTTCAAACACAATAAACCATATATATATATATATATATATATATATATATATATATATATATATATATATATATATATATATGACAGTCATTTTAAAGCACAATTTATATTAATCCAGGAGAGCATTTTTAAATCCCTCCACAGGTTTCCATTTTCCCATTTTTATTGGTCTCTAAACTATTGCTCTCAGAACACTTTCCTGACTTCCTTCTCTAGTCTGATTTAATTACCTTGTAAATCTTTATGAACACTGGAAACTTTTCATGTAGTTTCCATAGTATAATATATTATATACAAGTTTGTTTTTTTAGATTTAACACAGTCACTCATAAGCATCATTTGGCTTGGTTTTTAGCTAGCTTGCTTCTTTTTCTTTTGTTATGCTTATTTGAATATTTCTTGATTTCTGACATCGAGAAAACCATTGAAGTATTGTTAACAATAGGCCTGGAGCCAGCTGGAAAGCCAAAGTTGTAAAAAGAAAGTGATTATAAATGATCTTTAACACCCTTGAAGTGGAGCAGCAGAGAAGGCTAGAAAGCAGCCATGACCCTGTCAATGGAGAGCTTGCGTGTGGTCAAACAGGGTCAGAGGTTCACCCTGGATCAGCGAAAGGTGAAGCAGGGGTGATAGGACACCAACAAATCTATCAGTGCCTGAAGAAAGCATGCGTTTGCTGTTTTTATACAATGGTTATTTTACCAAAACCACCCATAGCAAACGTCATTAAGGTTAGAAATCTATAGCCTTACATGTATGCCTAAATTGTCTGTATAAGAAATTTCTTCTGTTTTTTATTTAATTTATAAAGCACAGAGTATGACTGTTCTCACTCAGACCTTGTTAGGATATCTACCGATTGAAGTGGCGTGATAAAGAACATTCTCTCTGAGCATCCTCGAATTTCTGAGCTGATTTATATAGCTGACAGGTGTTCAACAAATGGGTATCTCTGGACTAAAGTAGTCCTCACATCAATGGCTTTCAGAACCTCAATAAGGGAAACATTTGCTTTCTTCTCATTAGTTCTGAATTTGCCTTACTTAGGAACAAATATAAATTCATGCTTAGGGAGTTGGATATTGAACTGTATTCAGTTGTGCATCCTGCACTTTCTTATTACTGTGGACTGATCTAACTACAGAGCTAAAGAGGCTGAAACAATCATTTTTGTGATGTTTGACAAAATGTCATCCTGTTTATCCACCATGTGCATGTTTGTTATTTTTTTCATTCATTCCTGTCTCACAACACTTTTGTTCCACGTGTGCTGCCAAAGAAATTTTCTTTTCAGATTGTCCTTCTTCAAGCCTGATTCCATTGGTTACGATTACATAAAGAGCTGAAGTTCACAACATCAGCCTGGAAACATTTAAGCAGACTGGAGGATGGCTGTCACCCTGAACACCACACAGACCTATAAAATCCAGCCACATGTAGAGGATTTGTAAGGATAATGACTTTCCTTTGGTTAGTGACAATGAAGACAGCAGGCATGTCAAATAATATAGTTTTTATTGGATATTATATTACATATCTCCTTTTCTTTTGTGGATCTTGAATCCATTTAATTTATCAGCCATCTTATAAGTAGATTTAATGACTCAAGATGTCAACCGCTAGATGAGAAATGGTGCTATTGGAGAGGCCTGTTCTTATTTTTATTGGGACAAACCTCTGGTCTATTTTCTTTCAACAAGTTTTTTAAAATCGTATCTTTTTCAAAAAATATTCCCAGTTTAACATGAATACAATGGAAAGTCAAACAGAAGCAATGCTAAATGCATTTTTTTATCATTACCGTGAAAGTTTAAATAAATTTTGCTCTGGTTTGTAGCCATAATCCACATTCAGAGATAATATAAACTTATATCAATATTGTGCTCTATAGTAGAACATAATTGATGTCTAGCAGGCTGGACTGTCACAAGAATTTCAACAAGTGTCAGTCAAATCTTTAAGCTTAAATATACCGATATATCTTTTCTATCTCAAATACATGCACAGCTGCTTCAATTTCATAGTAACTTTGTCTTTCAAACCAGCAGGAAAAAGTTTTTTCTTTTTCAAAACACTTATCATATATGTTGTCTTACCAATTACTATACATTTAATTGTGTGCATTATGATTTCAGAAGAACTTTTTTCTTTTTAAGTGTAATCTGGATACAAAGCCAAGTGGATTTAGCACTGGACTTTTATTGGGAACCTTAAAGCCCTCCTCCATGTCTGCTTCAGCACACCTGATATAAATGATGGCATAACAAACAAACTAAACATACTATTAAGGGCTGCAAACGTGTGCTAATAACCCCTTTACTTAAATTAGGTTTATTGTACCCGGTTGTTATGTTTTAAAGTTGCTTATGGAAACCTAAATACCTGAAGGACAGAGAGAAGCACATAGTGGAGAGTGAAAGAAAGAATTTATCTTAATGAATAAATAAATAAATAACTTAACTTTTATATAAACCAGACCATTGGGAATCAGAAAACTGTTGAATAAAGCAATGAGACAAAAACAAAATGACTTAAGTGTTGAGAAGGACTGAGAACTGAAAGACAAACAACAAGAAATCATGGCACAAAGAGATATATTTTCCAGTATTGAGAAGGAAATATTTTCTTATCTTTAAATAGCTGCATGCATCTTCAGATTAATGTTGACTCTTTCAACTGTCCCCATAGCTTGATGATGCTACAGCCATGTTTAAGTGTTGGAATAATAACTTCAGGAGGATTACAGTATGTCTAGTTTTAAGTCTTGCTAAGTCTGGTTATTCTATATTATTTCTTAAAGGTATAGTGGAGGATTTCCACAATTTTTTTGAAAAGACCCGCCCTCTCCACTTTTAAAAAAGAAAATGCACAACCTTGTACCCGCTCCCGAGAGGGAAAGCCTATTAAACACGTGCAAGACAATGCACCATCCCATTTCTCCTCGTGCACGCTCTGTTTAAATGTTGCTGTTTGCATCGCTCATACAAGCTTACTTTACAAAAGAAGAGTTGTAATTTTTACACTATGTCAGACTCACCACAAGTAAGTGAAAATGGGGAAGAGCACGTAGGACGGCCTTACGTAAACATATCGCCAGAATAATTGACAATTATGAGGACGATCCACCTGGAAAAAGAACATCCTCCACTATACCTTTAAGTCTGAAACTATTAATATCCAAGAAGTTTTTTTAGTTTCTCCAAACTTGCTTCATTTTAAAAGCCAAGACCTGCAGATAACAGGACCATAAAGCAACAAAGTCACTCTCACGGTGCATAGCAACATTAAGATAATTAAAGGAGTGTGTGCATTGCTTCTTTCTAAAATATTTTCCTAAATTTATCTTATTTGGCAGTTGTGTTCTGCATGAGAACCATTTACAACTCCCTCATGCACAATGAAGTTGGTGATTTTTTCCACTGAAACTCCAAACAGACCCTTTATGTTTTATGCAATGTGGACACAAATGTAAAAGAGCAGGGGCTCTTATTCAGACTATTCAATGTATGCATCAGGTTTTCCCACTAGGAAGAAAATCCTAATAAACTGTTAGATTCCTGTAGTGTATTGTGCTCCAATGTATAATTTAATATTTGGATTCTTCTTTTAAAGCTAGAGTTTTAAAGAACAGATCATGACTCTGTGGACCTTTTCTTTATACCAGGGCCAGAACTCTGTAAGGTTCCCTCTGAGCTGAAACAAACAGAACAATAAAGAAAAATCAAATGAAAAACAGGTTTATGTCAAAGAAGTTTGGAAATCTTTAAATGCCCATTCTGTATTTTTTTCCTGTTTGCTGTGAAATACAGCACCATCTCAGATCTTATCATGTTTCAGATGATGGGATGTGCACTATGAGTTTTGAAAGGAAACTGATCTGGTTTTCATTGAATGTATTATTCCTGTGTCTAATTCATTTTAGATTTGCATCGCTTTGTCTAAACTGAAATGTTTAAAATGTTGTGTGTGTCCTTATTTTGGCACACAAAAATCCTTTATGATATTTTTGTTCTCAAGTAAAATAAAGAAAGCATAATTGATCCTGACTACACATAGGCCAAAAAGTACTATTTTTTACACAGTTTGAATGAATGCTCATGGAAGTTTAGGCTTGACTAGGTTGGCCCTGCATGCAACATTCCTGAACCTTGCCTCTTCTACATAATGTATGAGGGCACTGTAACTCTGTAAGCACTTAAGATGATGGTAAGATTTAGGAAACATTATGTGCCAAATGAAAGTTCCTTCTTATCTCAACTGCTCATCTGACTTCATTTGTCAGAATAAAGAGCTCCATTGTGTTTTTTTAATTACTGCCATTTGAAAAAGCAAATATCTTTATTAAGAATGAAGTAATATGAACAAATTCACAAAAGAACAAAAACTCTCTTATCTCAGAAGTTGTTTGCTTTGGTACTGCGCTCTGCTTAAATTTAGAGGTAGACTGGGACTAACAAAGAGCCATGAGCTTCATCCTCAAGATGCTACATCACAGGATTAGTACAAAAAACATCTAACAGTGAGATTATAATTTGTTTCTGTCTTAAATGTGATGCTTGTAAAAAAAAATAATGAATAAATAAACTGTGTTTGTGCACATGGCTGCTTTCATATTGTTTAGGGTAAAAGACAGCCCTTATCCTGAATCCTTCATGTTTTCAACATTTTTTTCTGTTTTTGTTACAACTATCAGACATCTAATTAAACAAGTGATTTGAATTAAGTAGTAAACTGTAGGCATGAAGTTTACATATTATCCATTGTGCATGCATAAGCTTTTCTCTTGCTTCCTCCCACAGTCCAAAACCATGAGTTTTAGGAACTGTGAACTGACCTCTCTAAATAGCTATTTTTGTCAGTTCATGCTTTGTTTTTTTTTTCTGTCTCTGTGCTGCCCTATGATGGATAGGGAGTCTGTCTAATGAGTGGGAAGTACTGTAATGATCACTGGACGTAGGCTATACAAGTTAGTTGAAGTCCTCTGATTTCAAACTATTATACGTCACATTTGGCATAATACATTGGAGTTATTGGTACATCTATATTTATATACACAGAAAACTATGTTTTTATAAAAGCAAAGCTCTTCTTTTTTTTTTTCAAAAGGAAAGATCACTTTACCTAAAGCTGCAATTTGTAAGATGATCAAAAAATACAAAACCAAGCACATGTGTTTTAAAACAAGGTTTAAAAGCCTTACCTTTGATTAAGTAAGAAAAACCTTGTGAGAATCCCTGGATCTGCACAATACACTGTTGGCATTCATACTTGGACACAAAATAATAATAAAAAAAAAAAAAAAAACACAAAGAGATTCAATATACTTAAAAGGTTGAAACAATTTTCAAACCAACCTTTTCTTTGCTGCCTCACTTTAAAACAGTGATAAATTTAATTTGTGCAATTTAAAAGAATTTAAGTAAAGATTAGCTGAAGGAAATTTTGCTCAACCTCTCCATATTCACTCTGGTTTACTGAGCATTTCCTTGAATATCTTTACATCTCGGATTTTCTCTGATTATTACTAATAAGAATGATTTTGAAAGCTTAAAATAGATGATTGTACACAGGTGTACTGTATAGTGCAAATAGATCCTCATCTTAAAAGCCATGGGAGGTGCAATTTCAAGATCTGTATGACTAAACTGCAAGTGGTCTGAACAAGGTATCAAAAAACATCTGTTTTCAGCTTAATATCCAACACTGCTTTCCCTGCTCATATCCTTATCAACAGAGAGGGAAGGTTACACCTGGAAGGTTAAAGTGAAAACCTTCAGCTGTCTGACCAGTAAGGCTCTCAATGCTGAGGTATTTTTATAGCAGCACATAAAGAAGTGGATTATGTCAGCCGGCAAAGCTCAGCAAAGATTATAGGCAGCAGTCCAGGATCTTGGACAAGTCCATTAGTGTAACAAAAGACTCACTGGGGAGTCCCCTCACTGTAAACAAGAACCAGCCGATAAATCCAAACAATCTCTTGGAACAAAAACACCAGGTAGGATATGATTAGATCAGTTAATACGAAAAATGTATCCACATTTTAAGAATTTTTCAAAGTTTTCTTTTCTGTTGTTATTCATTTCCCTCAAACACTTTAAATACGCCAATACATTATCTTTTTAAAGAAAATTCATACCTATGTCCTGCAGTAGAAAGTGAAAAAATGAAATGTGGTCATTTTACTTATTCATAACTCTGCAGACTCATTTTATCCTGTAAACTGAGCAGCTTAACCAAAATGTTAACCCCATGATAATGACTAATGTAGTTGGAGATTACAGTAAGATGCTGAACAGAAGAACATGAAATATATCTTATGTCTTTACAAAAACTTTGTTCATGATTTGCTTCTATTGCACAACCACATATTTCCTGCTCCTTCCAAGTCTGTTCTACATCTTTCTGCAGTTGGCCTTTGCTGCTGTTATTAGAACTATCTGAGAAAGGAGTAAAGAAAACATTTCCTCCTGTGGATTTCCAGCATTTGTAACTGGTCACTGACCACCGTGACATTTCCTGTGCTGCAATGTACCAGTACCTCTCAACCACTAGATGACTCCCTGTATTGTAATTTGTACTAGATGCGGTAGTCAAGTGAAAAATGTAGATTTTTATTATTTTTTTTTTATTAAAGCCTTTTTCTTTTTCCATCATATTTTGTTTTTCTCATGTGGTTAAAACGTATTAAAAGTTCATATTTAAAGTTTAAAAGTTAATATTATAGATTAAAGTTTTATATTTTCTGTAAAATTAATTTTTCAGATCAACAATTTCTTGTTAAGAACAAGTTAGGGCAGTCCTCATTAAACGGCTTAAAGTCACACACAGATGTATTACAATCAGATGCACATGATTAGAACAGCCTTAGTCTCCATTTTGAAGGAGGCTTACCCTAATAAATTGCGATTTTATGTGATATCCATGCCCTTGCCTAGAAAATAGTATGCAAGTGTAAGACAGTAAAACAATGGCCAATATGTCAGGATTCATTTTCCAATATATTATACCCTGAAAGTACAAGAAAAATAAAATCACTTAAAACCTCTAAATTTCATGAAAAGAACTGCACATATGCACATCTGAAAGGAAACTGACTAAAACAAACATTTATTGCTGTGTGCAAGGAAGAAATATCTACTCTATACACTTTGAGGCCAGATTAAAGTTTATCAGAAAGAGCATAGATAAAGACAAGTAGGTTAGCAATTGTTTTATAGAAAAATAATCTAAAACTGAATTAGTTGGGCCCGCATCATGTTTGTTTTAAATCCAAAAAAATAGGAAATTTTGCGGGAAAAAAAAAAAAAACTCATACATACTATGAAGCATAGAGGTGGAGGTGTCATGATATGGGAATGTCTTGCTGCAGAATGACCTAGTCAGCAAGCAAATGTTTTCTTTACTCTGTTACATATAGCCCATCCTAAATTCTACTGATTATATGATAACACTTTAGTAAAAGAGGAGAACCTTTGTGTAAAAAAAGAAGAAAGAAAAAAAACAAAATATGTCAGTTAAATATATTATTAAAAACAAATCCTGGTGACCATAATATTATCTTGCCATTGAGATGTTTAAAGGTGTTTAAATAATGAAAGATTCTTTTTGGTATTACCACTCCTTTACCAGAGATGTGAAAAAGTGTGCAGAGCACTGGAATCTGTTGTGATCACATCAGGTCTATAAGGAGTCTTGTTTATTGATTTACTGGCACAGGGTAATAAAGCTTCTTGTGTAATTAAGATTAGAGCTGTTTTTACTGGTTCTGACACATACCAGACAACCACGCTGGGCTGAAAGTGACTGAACGGAGGAAAACAAGAGAGAGCTTGGAGAACAAAGCCTGGTTAATCTCATGTCTAGTACCTAAAGGCACAGTGGAAAAAGAAGACTGAAAATGCCAAAGAGAGATCATGAAGAGTCTGAAGTCGCAAAATGTGGATGTGATTACAAGGTGACAGACAGGGTGAAGATTGAAGAGGAGGTGGAAAGATCCGGTGGTCAGAGATCCTGGGATATGGGCGGAAATACGACTTCTGTACTTCCATTTGAAGCAGAAATCGAAAACCGATAATTACTCTATAAACTCTCAACAGAAATGACAGTTTAGTTTCAGGATGACAGACAAGTGAGTCAAATTCTTTTTTGTTTACTAATATTCTCTTCACAATGCACAGTGATATTGCACAATACACAAGAAGGTCTCCAGACACAATGGCATGGCCCAGACAGTATGCATTCCAGGCTTGTCTCTGTTTGTTTCAGAAGTGTGTAATACTCAACAGTCTAAGCATCCTTTTGATTTATTCAGGATGTCCTAAGAATTGAACTATTTCATTCTATCATATTCTGCAGAATCTGTGGTCAGTTTAAACAGGAAGAACGTCTGTAGCTCATCAATAGAGACACTGAACCATTGTTGCTCCAAAGATTTTAGTTTTTACTTTTGCCATCATCCATTTACAGTGGCTTGTACTAGTATTAATAAACTTGATCCCGTTTACATTTTATTTAATTCCCAACACAAACCTCAATGTTTTTACTGTGATGTGTTTGTGATTTACAGACACAAAAACTTGAATTAAAGGGATTGGATAATTTTTCAAGTTTCATATTTTTACAACAAAAATCTCAAAATTTGACATGCATTTGTCCATATTTCTTTTTCTTCAACATTAAATTATTTATCACAATTTTAAAAAAATCTTTTTGTTCTGTTATTTGTATTTATAAAGAGCTTAAAAGGGCAATCATTAGTTTTTCCATAAGTTTTCCTGAAACTCTTTTGTCACATTTCCAGAGCAAAACAGCGATGAAATTGTAATTAGTACTTTTTTCTTTTGTTACGTTTCCCTAATCTTAATCTTTTGAATCTGGTGCTTTTTCAACTATATAAATGTAAATTGGTTATTTACAATAAAAATTACTAAATCTTGGCTCTGTGTTTTGAAGATGTTACCTTGAAGTAATATGAAGTCTGGGGTTCCTCCTTATACCATACAGCTGTTGTTTCATGGTGCAGAAATAAGCACTTAACAAGCTCTCAAAATATAGCAGATATTCAACAATAAATGCTTTGTAAACACATAAAAGCATACTACTTCTTATTACACTTGAGTTATAACTTTGAAGAGTTCATTAGAGTGGTATGAATAGATACACATGAATTAGGCTTACTGTGTCTATCATAAAAAACATCACAGATTAAATAATAAGTGTAGCAAATGTTGAGCGATTATATTGTAAAAATGCCATATTTTAGTTTTATGAACCAAACTGTGAGTCACTTCACACATTTTTATTTTCTTTACTGCAATAGACTGAGACAAGTGCAACTTTCAAAGCAGCTTGGCTGCAGCCAATCACTCTGCTGCCGACTGTGATTTCATTTCACTGCGAAATGGAGGAAACATCCATCAGCAAGTGTTACCTAAAAATCTAAATCTACAATCAACCAATGTATTGCAATACATTTATTGTATTGCAATAAATGTGTGGGTAGTTTATAAAGACTATAAAGAAACAACTAACAACGAAGAGTATATTAAGCTGTACTGAACGAAATTTCTTTTTGTATACATTCTGTGTGTACAAAATGATAATAAAGTCTGTCAAAGTCTATATTATTCAGTTTTACTTGTATTTTGTTTGTCACTTCCGTCATTAGATTTGGCCACACACCTACTCTCAGTGGAAAACCACAAATAATCTGAATCCTAAGCTAGAAACAAGCGGAACTGGTACCAAAACACAAAAGCGTCTTTGTTAAAGATTTAGAGAGATTTATATAGCTTACTTTGGCCTGTTCCAAGAATCTCTGTGTGTTTGCATTTATGAACTTTGTGACTCTGTTTTCTTGTTTCAGTAGACTTCTGCTGTGTCTGAACAAGCTCACACCTCAGCCAAGCCTTAGGCCTGCCAGTTATTTGTTCTTACATTCATCCATGTGTGAATCTGTCACACTACTGCTAATGTGCACAAGTTCACTGATGCATCAAAGTGGATTTTGCTCAAAACATCTGCAGAACTGTAGAAATAGTTGGCAATAAGCTGACGCTAGTTAAGTCAGCATGTCGTCAAACTTGTACTGAAACTGACCTGCAACCAGCAAGCCTGCACACAATGGTAGATGTGCATAAGATTATTATACTTCTTAGAAATGGTTTTAAAATAACATTAGAAAAAGGTGAATAAAGAGGTTTGGTCATTTTATTAGTTCAGGTTTTACTGAAGTTATTGCTATTACCGTATATGTGCCCTACATATAGGGCAGTTTATATGAATTCTTCTGAGGTAATTTTTAACCAGCTTAAATGCCAAATGTGACTGGCTAATCAAATGACCCTGAACTGAACAGTTTCACCTTGGTGCATAAGTAGAAAGCTGGAGTAAAACTGTGTGCTTGTGTGTAACTTATTAGCAGTTGCTGGAGCAACAGGAGCTGTGAGCCGCAAACTTTCTTGAGGTGAACTTGTCCTCTCTGAAGGGCTCCGCATCACAGCTCTGATGGATGACTCGACTTTCAAAAGCTACTATTCGCCTAACTATCATTAAAATGTCTGCGTAAAATGCTTCTAAAGCACAAATAGAGGCTGAATTTTCAAAAAAAGGAACATAATATGGGTAACTCAGGGAGTGTGTGGTGGACTGTAGTGGAGTGCACTTGCAGGATTCTTGGTGTTTCTACAGCAACAGGTAAGACTTGTGGGCCTCATTGAAAAGTTATTCTAAAAAGAAATGTCTAAAGAGGTATTCACTTCAAATGTAAAGGGTATCTTAACCAATCTCTATTTAAAAAGGATATTAGAAATCTAAACACGCAGTACAGCAGTGCTTTTGGTAAGATCAAACTAGCTACAAAAAGCTTTTTTTTTCCTTTTTTTAAAGATTTATTCAACTTTAAGGATCTTGATAAAGGTAATTTTACCCTTATATCTGTTTTAAATTCTATGATGTTATAACCAGAAATATTCATATGGGATTTCATGAAACAAATCAACACAAAGTAGTATCTAATTGTTAATTGGAAGGAAAGTAATTTAAAAACAGAATAAAAACTGTTGCTTTTATATATATTTAGCACCTTTTCAGTCTGATACTCCTAGATACAATGGCCACCCTGTTAGTAGATAGACTCCACCTTCATGTAGTTTACTCTTGGTTTATATTGGCCATAGCTGGTCCCATAGAAGTCCTTCAAACATTAATTAATAAATAGCATCATGAAGCCCCAACATAAGGCAGAGAGTTCAGGAATAAAGCTGTTGAGAACTTTGACAAAGAATTAGGATATAAATAACTATATGAAAACCTTTGAACATCACTGAGAGCACTGTTTAATCAATAATCTGCAAAAAAAAAAGAAATAGTATTGCACATCCACTCTAAAAATTGTGGTGCGCTTTAACTGTACTCTGAACAGTATCTAGAATCACCTAGTAAATCAAACTTTTTCTTTTTTTTTTACGAGCATATAAGGACACATAATGTTTAAAGTTAAACATACAAACATAGCTTTGCAAAACGCTGTACTAAAGTAAAAGCTCTGATTTCAACAGAGGCCAAGTGATCCCATAGAGCACAAAGCCGTCTCACTGATAATATATTGTCCCGACATAAAAGCATACTTGATGGTAAGCTATCATTGCTCCTCCTCAGACACCGATTACCCACACCACATTAAATCTACATAGAAGGTAGAGTTCTCAGGTTCCTGCCTGCTTGACAAATATGGGACCCCTATTCTTGAATTCTGGCAACAGCAGACACTGAACACTTAACTTGGAGACATGTGCCTCAGCTATATGCCTCATATCCAGCTGGGTTATTGGGCTCTACTGAATGAGCAGTTGTACATTTATGCCAACAACATGGTTGTGTACATTGTTTTTTCTGTGTATGTTTATGCATGTTTATGGTTCACGTGTGCGTGTGCCTCTGTCTGAGCAGCTGCCTGTTCACGCGTCTTGAAGTCTGGGTCACCCTGTTGGCCTCTGTGTGTGTTCGCCGCAGACATTAATGCAAGGAGCGCACGTATGTTAATATCCAGCTGAGCTATAAGCTTCCTTAATTCCCCTCTCACTCTCCAACTACCAGAACACGTTTCAGTCAGGTTCCCACAACTTCCCTCCAGCAAAGATTGCATCTCTGGATTTTGAAGTACACAAGCCAGGAAAATTGCTTCCATGTGTTGAACAGCGATCACTCAGTTACCAAGCTTTTCTCTTTGGGAAAATAAAAGTTCTTAGGGGGTTTCTCTGTTTTCTAAAGTTTTTTTTAGTAGACATCGATTTGTAGTTGTGAATGAAGTGGATGCAAGAAAATTCAGAAGTTACACCTGTATATTTCTTTTCAGCAGAAAACAAAATGAAAAATTACATCATTTTTTAAAACACCAAAAACTGCATGCAGGATATCCTAAGGTAGTTTATAAAGTCTAATTATTATATTAAAATCATTAATGAGTCTGGAAAAAGTTTTAGGTGCCACTGGGCATGTTTAGCTCTTAGAATCAAGCCCTCTGGCAATAATCACAGCTTGTAAACATACTTTTGGGCCACAAAGGAATTTCTCACACATTCTTAGATGTTTTTTTCCTACATTTTTAAGCTGCAGACAGAAACTTCGATTCATTTTTGTTTCATTTTCCCAAATAGCGTTTTCTAAAAAATATCTATTTGCTCTGAGTCTACATAAATGCCTAACCTCAGGGATTAAATCAGACATTTTGGATCAACTGGATTATCAAAGTTATGTTTGTTGTAGAACACTAGATTAATGGGAGACAGTTCTTAATTTTTTCCCCCCAAAATTAATTTGGTTACATACACCAAGCTTCCTTTGAACAATTTGGAAAAGCTGTGGTTGTGACTTTGTCGTAAACTTTTAAATCTTCTGACTGTAGTTACATGGAGTGTGTCTATATTAAGGTAATGCATATATTGCACTCTTATAGTATTGTAAACCCAGTCAAAATACATCCATTCTGTATTGTGTGTGTTTTTCTGTAGGTGAGATCAGAACACCCCAAAAATTAGATGGCATCATGAAGACAGAAAGTCATGTGGAAATACTGAAGCACGATCTCAAGACATCACACTGGAAGTTAAAGCACAAACAACCACATTGTTTCTCAATAAAGTGCAAGCTTAGTGACTATGTGATTAATGTTAACATTCACAAAAAAATGATTTTAGACTCATAAAAAATGTGGCTGAGCCTAAAAGTTTGGGCAAAGAAATCAAATTTAGTTGTACCCATTCTTTCAGGGGTTTATAGGCCAAATATCGAGCAACTTATTGTTAAAAGCTTTCGGACGTACACCAAAAATGCTTAAATTAAGTCATGCATTTTAAAAATAGAAGCATACCAAGTAGTAAGGGGCTGTATTTAAATGTCTGAATTAGTAAAAAAAAAAAAAAAAAAAAAACGTTTTTAGAAGAGGTGTTAAAAAGATAATTTCTCATTATTACATTATATAAATTATCAGGTAGAAATATTAAGATTTTTTTCTAACTCACCTAAGAGGAAAAAAGGGGTCTCATTTAATGTCAGATAGTAGAAGAAAAAGGTAATCTTTAGATTTGTGGTTTCATACATATATTCAGATCTATTTTAAAAAACATATGTTGGGAAAAGTTTTTTTAAAGCAAACCATTAAGCTTGTCTTCCCTATTATTATTGATTTAAAGGTGCATTTTCTTAGCCTTCTTCTCAGTTTTATATAGTTCATTTTTGACCCTCAAACTCTGCAGAGGCCAATAAAAAATACATTTTTGGTCAAAATTATGACATTTTTGTAAAAGAAATAAATACTTTTGAGCATGCAACATCTGTTTCAGTGTATTAAAAATACTGGGGGGGGGGGGGGTCTGTTTATCCAGTTGATTTTATTATTTTCTCCTTACAAAGTTTAATCATCCAACAGTTTAATAGTCCAAATCTTTCTGAAAAATGTTTGTCCTCATTTTTTTGTCTTTCTTTAAAATCCAAGTTAACATCTGTGTTTTGAGTTAATATTTTACATATCTGCAGGAAAATTGACAATCCAACATCTGTAGAGCTCTACAAATCAAGATTTCATGAATCAGCATGCTTACAAACCTTTTTAATGTTCTGAGGCTTTTTCTAATCAAGATTGTACAAGCTGGTTAGAATCTCAGACATCTGGATGTTATTATGAGTACTCAAATCTCATTTAATGCACAAACCTTTGGCATGGGGCTATATTCCTTTTAGATGAAATGGTGCAAACTAGCTTGCTGACACTGAATCCGTCACAGACTCAAGTGAAGTCATTTGTTGACACCAGAACTATATGGTAATTCCAGGCATGAGTAGACTATTATGAAAGCTTTGTGACGATGAGAGAATAAATTAATATAATTGCAAAAATGACTTGTACTTAACATAATAGGTGACTTTGAGTTGGCTCTCTTTTGGGTATTTAAAAATAAAAACGTGTTTTTTGGCTAAGCTTAGTTTAGTTTGGTTATGCCACTGATGCATACACAAAACAAAACAAAAAAAACATGAGAGCCTCAAGAAAGGGTGCAAAAATTGCAAAATAAACAATGATGGAACATATTCCATGAAAGGTCAATAACAGAGAATTACATCGTTTTGTACCAAAGTGGGAATATTAAACATATTTGTCTTAGTTTGAGTAGTTTACCCTAATTTGCTACAGCATCCGGCTAATGCTGAACTAACTCTGACATCTGGTGGACAAAATCTGCTCATTACCCCAAAACCAAGCAGCTGAATCATTTTTTATTTTTTTTGTATTTTACAGTATTGTGTGCTGTGGGAGTAGAAACAGTCCACCAGGGAGAGTTCAACAGCCTGGGTATCTATCTGATGTAAGTTTCTTAAGCAATCCACAATTTTCCATAAAGCCCAATTCTGATTCAGTGCAACATATAACACATTAAAAGTGGTATGAGGGCTTTTAAAAAAAGCTACTGTAGTCTTTTCATAACCTCACATGCAGACTTGCAAAAGAGATGGGAAGGAGTCAAAAGGACAAGGGAGGGTGCAAAGGTTGCAGCAGTCATCCTCCTCTTTTTAATATCACTGTGTGTCGAAGCCGAACTCCCACAGGGCTTGAGGAAAATGTCTCTCCACGGACCAGATCTGTGTAATTTGTTTCTCCACATACAGCACAAACATAGATGCACACACATACACAAATAATTTTAAAGTGTTATTCATGTAGAAAATTTTAATAATGCAAAACCAATGTATTTATATGAATTTATTTATACATAAGGAATTATGGGTTTAATGGCATCTCCTCCCTGCATGCAGAACAGCAGCTGCTGGGATCATGATGTTTGAGTTGTCATACTTCTTGGATGCTCTACTGTCCATGTGTTTGCCGTGAGTACACAACCTTACATAAAATGGTCCTTTGCATCTTTTTTTTTTTTTTCAAAGCAGTAAAATATCCCATGCAGGCTGGAAATTACTGTAGCATATTTTTATAGGCTGAATAGTATAGAGAATGTCTAGAGTAACTCAACTGTTTTCACTAAGCATCCCTAAATTAAAGTGGTGGTGGTTATCATAGACTGAAATATATATATATATTTTTTTCTTTTCTTTTCCAGGCCAAAATCTGCCTTTGACAGTTTCTCAAACATTTTTATCTTCTCTCTTTTTGGTAAAGGTTGCTTTTAAGTTTGCCTCCACCAGGTGATCCATTGCTCCAATGTGGAAATAATACAGTATTTTTTGGAACAAGCAGTTCCCCTTTAAAGCAAAGGGTGGCAGTAGTGTACTTAGATTGAATGTCCTATTTTGACATTTTAATTGTTAGAATATAAACCATAAACCAACAAAAATAATACTGTAATTAATCATTCACAACAATATACTAATACTAAATATGAGAAATACAAAATGCTTGAATTAGTTAATTAGTCATTCAGATTAGTTTTTTGTGTTTAAGGGGTAGAAGGGAAAGTCGTGTATCTGCAGTCATATGGGAGAAGTTATACATTTATTTAGCATATATATAGACGTGTGTTTAGTTTAACAAGCGAGGGCTTCATGAAAAATCTGAGTTGTCTTTGGTGATTTTTTTTAAAATTCGGATGTTGTAATAATCATTTTGCCTTTGGTGTACTGTAGAGTGGTTAGTGTAGATTGATCCTGAACAGTCATAGATTTGGACTTCTGAAACAAGACGTGGTTTAATTAAGTGCATTCTAGTACCAAATTGGAAATCTGTCAGAATTTGCTAACTGCTGTGGTAAAAGGCCAAGCGGATTCATAAAATATTTATACCCATTTCAATACTACATCAAGTTTTACTTACAAGACTCTCACTTTGACTCAGGGTCACTTTGGGATTTCTGACTTTCAAAATTGTTATTTGTTGTTTGCCAACTTTTATTTCTTTTTGCACGTTTAAGCTGTTTTGAAACTTAAGGATAAACTGAATGCACCAAAAAAAAAAGATTATTTCTCCAGTATCATTCATGTTTGCTGTTGAGGTTGTTTTCTATTGTTCAGGTGACCACAAATTAAGTGTTTTTGCTCCATTTACATTTTGGCTCCAAGAAAATATCTTACGAGGGGCGTTCAATAAGTAATGCCCCTGACCCACTTCAAGATGTTTGATCGAACTGAAATTTTGCATGTGACGTTATTTAAATCTCTATAGATTAAGTAGCAAATTACAGCTCTGAACTATTTGTGGTTTCTGACTTACAGGTGTTTGAACTGAGTAAAGTCTGAAATGGAGCCTGTTGAGGGTTGAGCAGTGATCCGTTTTTTTTCTATTGGAAAGGACTCACACCACGTGAGACTTTTGATGAAATTACAGAAATTTATGGTGATGATGCCTGTTATATGACCTTGCAAAATGTTTTACAAGGTTATATTATTGGACATTGTCACTATAAGTTACTTTCATTTGATCAAAACTCTCACCTTTTGTGTGTCCTTTCAAATGCAAAAACTCAAACTTGACTCAGTTTTAACACCAGTAAATCAGAAACCACAATTAGTTCAGAGCTGCATTTGCTATTTAATTTATAGAGATTTAAAATACTTCAAATGCAAAATTTCAGCTCGATCAACTATCTTGAAGTGGGCCAGGGCATTACATTATTATTGAACGGCACTTGTACTACACCTCCACTAATTTATTTATATTATGATTATTATGTTATCTTAGGGTTTAGCCTGAATGGCCATTAGAATGTCAACCTGTTTCTCCCAGAAGATATTGCTGGTTCTAATTGAATGTAAGATGCCGTCTATTAATACTACTTCACCCAAACTCAGCTAAAAACAGCCTGACTATCCCTGAGGTATGCAAGTTAGATCATTATCTAACTAAAATATCCATGAGAGGCTAGAATTTCTTATCAAAGGAAAGTTGTCAAAACTTTGTTTTTGTTTAAAGTCTCTAGATGTCTTAGATTCTTCAGAAATAGCGCTAAAAGTGGAATTTCTTTAGCTCGCATTTGCCTGCTCCTGTTCTCATGCTCTCCCTTCAATTCCTCAGCTGTCCTCCACACTGGCAAGTATTTATCTTGTGGGGGAAGATGGCTCGTGTTGGAGGCTTCCATAAATTCCTCTATTACTCCATCATGTCAGTGGTCTGTTTTTTGCACCCTGTGTTGGTTTGGCACGCAATCATCCCAGGTATAAAATTTACTGTTTTAATTATTGAAAGTATTAACCTTCTTTGCATCTTTTCATATTATATTCCAACCAAAAACCCAAATGTCTTTTATCTCTTGAGGTTGTAGGTATCAGACCAACACAAATTAGAGGATAAATGTGAAACGGAATATAAAAAAAACATACATAGTGTTTGTAAAGGCACTGCAGTCATTTTCTCTCTTTCTAAGAGGATGTGCCAATTTACTAAAAAAAAGTCCATCCTTGACGATTGCCATCAATCCTTTTGATCCAGGGCAGGTTTTTTACTTATGTTGTGGCCCAGCTTTTGATGACACAAAAAAGTGGAAATCCACAAAGGCCACAGATGCACCATCGACTAATTTTACACAGGTAAAAGAAAAAATGTTGCAGGTAAACTCCTTAAGTTTTCATAGTTTATTTTCTCCTCAGGCAAGCAAACAAAAAAAGACAAACATTTCCTCCATGTTTCTCTTGTGCTGCTAAAAAAAACCATACGCCCACCCAGATGCATGCTGGTCCTACCATTGACTTCCTATTTATAAAAAAAAATTACCTAAATTAATTATAACTAACCAAAAACAAAAGAAACATGACTAAATAACCAAAAAACATAATCTCATAACAGATATCAAGCAATAAAATAAACTTAGCTAGATTATGCACAAAAACAAAAAAACATTTTTAATTATTAAAAACAAATAATTGGTTCCTACAGTGTTCAAGTGTTTTACTAGAACAAAACTGAAGGTACTGTGTCAATTTATATAAAGCCCCCTCAAACTTTTTATTTGTTGCAGTTACTACTGCTGATCTTTGGGGTACATTTCTCCCAGAATTTTAGACATTATGTTTTGCAAATTGTTGAAACTTAGTCAGATTTGATGTGATTTGATAAACATTGTTCAATCTGATTATGATTCTAACATGGCCCATCAGAAGTCTGTTTGATATTGTTTTAGTGTTATAATTTGAACCTCGTTCCCATCTCAGGTGTCTTATTACCTCTAAAAGTTTTTTTTGTTTTTCTGTTTTTTGTGGATTTAGGATGGTTGCTTATCTAAATATCACTTTTATCCGGGCCTGGCATATAAGCCTCAGGTTTCTAATTTGTTTTAGAACTTTTGAAAACATGTGCCACTCTCCTTTTATTTTATAAATATGCAATTCTGAACTTTATGTTGGTCTTTGACATGGAATAGCTACAATACATTAAAGAGTATGATTGTGATGTAACCTAATGTGGAAACATTTTAGAGGTTTTACACTTTCACAAGACATCTTATATTCTGTTTAGGAAAACATTAATAAAGGTATGTCGTTTTTGACTGCAGGATCAATGCTTCTGGTGACAGCCGTGTTCAACTTCATACTGAGTAAAAAAGCAAAGACCAAGTCTTCCAAGAGTCTACTAGAGAGCAACAGCGACCAAGGTGTAACAGCTGTCTGTGTGACAGAAAGATCTGGCTCCAACGTCACGTCTTCATTCCTCCAAGCAGTGACAGGAAGAAAGGGAGGGGAAATAGTTCTCGCAGACCCAGATCAGTGCCTTGATCCACACGACAGAGGAGCAAGTGTCCAGGCAATGCTGGAGCTGGAGCAGAGAGCAGCACCTGCATACACAGAAAGGAGGAGGACAAGGTGGTGGGGGAAAATTATCTGGTTTAGGGGAAGGGAGGAGCCTGTGGAGAGGGAGATGGAGGAGATCAATGAGGCTGAACCAGACACCACCTCAGACACTGCACCTATGATCACCGACTGACCTGCTGCTCCACATTGAAATCATGCTCCTATTTGCAAAGCGCAAAGCAGACTTATTAAAAAAGTGAAAAAGAATGTCTGATAAAAGTATATTTCTATTATTTGTTACTGTTGTGATCATATAACTAAAACTCACATTGTTATCTTTCATGATAACCAACATGTATATTTTGCAGACTTCAAAATTAAAAGTATATCTACCGAACTTAAAATAAAATGAAAACCTTTTGTTTACACACGAGCACATGGACACTGTTAGTCTGATTGCCTGTTTTTGTTAAGCAAGCATTGATTAAAGAGCAGATGTTAAGGTGGGTCAATGCTGTTACTGATGCATGCATTATTCATAAGATCATAAATAACATCAGCTGATTTCTTCATTCAGAGGAAAAGGGAAACATGCAGAAGTGTGTAAAAGGGGGGACCGACGTGTGCGGATGCATGTGTTACTCACATTCAAAGCCTCCTCATTGTGTGTTTGTCATGTGTGAGCCGTGACCATGGAGACGGAGCTCTGGGAGGGGAGCCCATGTTATTATGTTGATGAGAGAAATGAAAGATAAACCGTGCAACCACTTCCACAGGCCTGTGTCTAACCAGGTTTGGATTAATCACAGCTTATGCATGATGGCTATTACTGTGGATTAGACATCATAATGAAGCATCATAAATCATAATATTAGCATATTTGTGTGGGTTTAGGTGTTAAAATGTTAGCTTTCTTCTGGTTTCATTAAAGATGCATGTGCTCCTTTTGTTCAGGTTATAAATCAATAGTGCTGTTCTGTCAAAGAATGCAACCCAAACCTCCTGGCCATTTTTTTACTTTGCTCAAGGTAGATAACATGTAAGCCTTTAAACAGCCATCTCTCAGTAGAGAGAATCAATAGGAACAGAGCACCCCATCCTTCAAAAAAGCTCTTCACAAATATAACTAGTGTCAGACAAGTGAAAATGCACAGAAATAGCCTAACACTTGACCAACACAAACTGTATCCCCTGCAGCTACAACCCTTCATTGCTTTGTGTCTGAAAATGTGAACCAAGTCAGGCGAGATGAGATGTTCTGGTGCTTTATGGAAAAACACAGAGACTCTTTGTCCAAAGCACGCTAAATTCCCTCCCTGGCCCATATGCTGAGTTGTGTTACTATCTCCTCTTTGGTAATTTGTCAGCAATGTGACCCCATAGTAATTAAGCTTCATCCCATCAGCTTTCATAAGCACTCCACCATCTTCCCCTCCTTTTTTGTAGAGCTGTTCTCACATCGGGAAGTTGGTCAGCTGTTGGAACAACTCACTTCCTTTGTGCATGGTAAATCATAGCTCCCATTCAGACGCAGGGTTAAAGAAACTTCCTACAGTTCTTGTTTCCACCCTGTCACAGATCGCAGATCCAGACTCAAAAACAGGATGAGGAAAATAAATCTTCCCAGGCTGCAAAAATGTCTTCTTTTTCACTTCAGCTAGACAACATGAATATATTCTGGATGAGTTATATATATCTGACACATTTTTTCATTTTATATACTGGGAGTTGTGTTTTTTTTTCACTTAAGTATAAAGATTTTAATAAAGTGTAATATAAAATAGTTCTCAGTCAAATGTAGAACAGACACTTTTGGTGAGTGTAAATGTCCTTTCCATCAGTTAAAAAAATCATTGTAATTTTTATTTTGTCTATTAATTCAATTCACAAAAATAAAATCATATTACACCCAATTCAATATGCACAATAAGTGTTTAATTCTGATCATCACAATGAATATTGTTTAATTAAAGACTAGCTATTCAAATAATCACTAACTTTAATCTTTCCACTGACTGTGGAAACATTAAACTTGCTAAGCCTCTTCTCTCCTGCTCCAGAAAATGAGAACTTGTTTTTGACATAAAACTTTATTTATTTTTTTTTTTCTGTAGCTCATTCAAACTTTTGGCATTTCCTCTGCTTTAGTGAAACGAAATCGTACACTTATTGTCCAGTCCAAGATACATGTTTGTCAGGCAGTTTTTTTAAACACTGCTGTTTTCCTTCCACTGAACTTTCCAGTGATATCATTTGAATCATCCCTCAGTGGACAGCCAGCCTTTTTAGTATTAAAGGGTCTCAGTAACTGTGTACAAAACACATGTCAGGTTTTCTGCAAAATTATGTAGGAGATGACATAACCTTTGTACATAAAAATCATATACCTTATGTCATATTTGGGCTTAAAAAGCAAACAAGCTCATCTAGAAAATGAGGTCTTAATAGCTCCTTGAAAATATCTCTATATGTGTAATCAATCAATATAATATGAGATTCACTTTTTTCCAACGAAAGAAAAGACGCACCTTATCTATGGAATTTGAATCAAACTTATATATATATATATATATATATATATA
>NW_015150610.1:167535-181341 GCF_000732505.1 Cyprinodon variegatus | reverse complement strand
TATATATATATATATATATATATATATATATATATACTTACAGAAAATATCAGTTAAGTTATAACTTCATTTTAATACTACCCAAAAATATCATGAAGAAAATGAAGCTGCACCGTTTTCTGTCATGTAAAGTATCACACATAAGGTCCCGCCCATACTGAACACCCATTGGCTGAGGAGTGGTCAACCTTCCTCCCATTGGCTCTGTCCCCTATCCGTTTTACTGCTGTCCTCAGAATACCGCTTTGGCAAAAAGGCATGAACACTTGTAAAGATAAGGAGAATACATCACTGGGAGACACACGGAAGGAGCCGAGGTCGCACTCTGTTATGGTAGGAGACAACATCATCAATTTTACTACAGGAGGGACTTTTACAACTATATGAAAAGGCGTGGAAGTTTACCGAGGTTACAAAACAATAGAATAGGACCGGTTGCGGCAAAATTCCGCTTTTTGAACTAATTCATGAATACAAAAGGGAGTGGCTTTAATGTAACTTTCTTGGGTTCTCATTTTGCTTTCGTGTTAATAGACAAGACATAAAATGCGCACTACCAGTAATCTTAAGGTGCGCCTCCTCACCTAATGCAGGTGTTTGTCCCTATTGCAGTTTTTTGTTGAGATATATGATTTAGTTCATCATATTTTTACCGTTTTTAGATAAGAGCTGGAGAATTTTGGTTATTTTTATATTCGTCAGGAGATGCCCTTTGATATAGGTGCGATAACTGGATGCGAATCTAGAGATGATGAAAGCAATTACAGGCTGAGGTTCTTTGTCCGCTGGGAGAGCCGCAGAGAAGAGGCACAGTTAATACAGACAGACCACTACAGCGCCTTAGCAGAGGTATTCATTCATTTCATGTCAAATTACAGAAATATACTTCAATTTTAAAAATTTCACTGAAAAACTAATACCAAGTAGCATATAATTTTGAAATAGTTAGAAAATAATTTTTTGTATACAGCTAAGAATGTATCCCGTCGTTTTATTCACCCCCATTCTGCTCTACCAGTTAGAAAAATCCATACCCAAAATAAATCTCAGTTAGATTGAAAGGGGAACTTACAGACAAGAACAAGTCTAGTCACGGTTCTCAATAGTGGACTTTGACTAGACCAATTTCGTAACTATCGGTAAGCAGAGACTGCAGTTGCTTAGGAGCCCCTGACCCCTTAGGGGCACCATCACTAACACCTGGTTGGACCCCTGCACAATTGTGGACTAGTACGTTTCTTTGCAGATGTAAAGGTGCGAAAAATTCCCCTTAAACCCACCTGATACTAAAATGACTGACTGGTCCTTATTTATACACCAACACATGTCAGATTTCAATATGATGGTGAGCCGTTTAAACATGACACCAATAGCAAAGCAGACAGTACAGTACTTTTAATGACTATGTTATAACTGTGTATAGTTCATTAGACGGTTGGTCATATATGTTTTGAACCGCAATTAAAATCTTAAAGGAAGGATGTATCTTATTTTTTACAATACGACTTGGAATTATGGGTAACACTTCTGACACTTGCATATGATGAACCAAGTGGTACCACCACCAAGCGTTGCTCATAAGAAATACTGGCATCAACAATTTTTAAGCCAGTTACAAGGCCAGTTAACTTATTTGTGCTCCCTGGTTATAACATCTCATAACCGAGAAGCACATATACCCAATATGATTAGGTGTTTCATTAAAATTCACCTTTGCAGCAAATACAAACCAACTAGATGAGAACTGCCATGGAGAAGATTTATGAAACTCACACTTAAGACTGAAGCAGAGCAAATGGTAGAGGATGCTTATTTAGTTCAGCTTCCTTTATTGACACCTCTAGGTAGATCTGTTTTGCTGTGAAAGGAGTAGACAACTACTCTATCAGACATAAAACAGACACTGGATATTATTTACATGATAAAAACAACAGGATAGTTATTCTCTATTATCTTCACAACATGCTATAACAGTATTCTGTTATATATTTACCAAAAATGCTATAAAAAAACACGAGTAGAAACGCTTTATGAGATTTCTGTTACAAATAATAATAATCAGAGAAAAACAAGTAAGGCATTATGTAGATATATTCTATTGTTTTATTTAGATTAACAATACCAACTGGATAACAAAGCTCTTTGTCCTGTTTTGTGCTCCGCTTAGAGATGTAAAACTCCTATTTAATGGGAAAAGTGGCGTAAGTCTTCATCTGAAACAGTTTGCTATACAGGTTTCCTTTTTTTCTTGCGTTTCTAAACTATAAATTATAGTACCAAGATATCAGCAGGAAAAAAGGTGAAACAGTTTATATAAAATTGAATTTTAAAATTGTCCTGTAAATATCAAAGAAGGGAAGCTCCTATATTAAAAAAATAGAGTGATGGCATTTTTGACAGCTCTCTTGAAATGAACAGGTCCACTTAATGTACTTGTACACTCACTGAGGTTGTTGCACTGTGTGTAAAAGATGTAATGATATCAATCAGAAGTGTTTATCATGATTGCTTTTGCTTTGATTTAGGCATTTGACAGCCAAATTTAAAGCGTATGTTTGTCTCAATGAGAAAATACAACTAATAAACTTCAGTTATTCTTTGAGGTGGTCTGTTTTCCTGCTGGCAGGTATTTCCTCCAGGATTGCCCTGCTTTTAGGTCTATACATCTTCACATCAGCTTTTTACAGCTTCTTTACTTCTTAAAAAAAAGCCTCCCATGATGCCGCCACACAGGATAGTGGTTTAGGGAAGGTTTTTGCTCTTAGGGTTATCACAAAGCACCTTAATGCCAAGATTAAACTGTGGATAAAACATATGAGGTTTGCTCATTAATTTGATGACTGAGTACATGTGTAGGCACTACACGTGTACTCCTTGGAAGGAAGGCAAAAAAGACCACTGCAGACAAAATGTGAAACACACTATTATTTTTGATAAGTTTAGTTTTTTGACAATCCACAAACAGCAATACACAATTTTATATTGGTCCATAAGAAAACCCTTTTAAAATACTTTGTTATAGTGGCTGTACGCTGACTAGGTATTAGAAAGATTCCAGCTGTGCCAGTACTTTGGTAAAGCATCATACGTCAAGCTAAGTCTGTGCTCTGTGCAGACATGTGTGAAGGTTAAATTATTTACTATATTAATGACATACTGCAACCCTTTAAGTTATGGAATATTTATGCATCTCTTAGTGGGTATAAATATGCATTAGCAACAGTCTGGACATCCATCTATGCATTTAGTAGCTCTCTGGTTGGTTGAATGTAAGGGTCAGATGTTATTAGAGGTGCTGATATGGCCTTAGTTGCAACTAATTGTTTCGGATTTTATTTTAAAAGGAAATTACACAAACTGCCTGTGGTGGATTTGATTTTGGTAATAAAAAAGCAGCCACGTGAAAAATATATAGTCTTCCATCTCGTTTTTATTTTGCTCCAGATGTTAGGCTGAACTAGCAGTGTGCTTTCTACTCATCACTTCCCAGACAGACGGCATTGTCTGTTTCCTTGTTTTTTGTGGCGGCTGCTAATGCAAGCAGTTTTTCTTCTCTTTTTCTTCCTCCCCATACAAATCCCTTTTTTAGCTAAAATGCTGTGTTATTTTGTTTTTAAGAGGTTTTAATGGTCTGTATTTAAAAATATTTGCATTTAGTCTGTTTTAGGACATATATTAAAGAAAATAGACATTGTTACATAAATAGAAATTCTTCCCAGGACACAAAAATATCAAATCAGTCCTCATTAGTACAGTTTGTGATCTTAATAGTCAAAAAGGGTAAAGCGTTAAGGTAAGGTTCCATTGGACTGGCTGTGTCTTTTCCAGCTTGTGACCAAATTGTATTCAGTTTATGAGTTTCACAAGCGATTATAACAGTGGGTGTAATTCATGTAGTAAACACTAGGTGACGCCATCATATAATCATTGTCATAGCGTTGCAGGGGCGCTCAATTCCAGTCCTTTAATAGCTATTATCATGGAACTTTTTGATCTACCCCATTTTTAACACACATAAATCAAATTATTGGCTCGTTACGATGCCTTTGCTGAGCTTAATGAGGGGACTGAGCCTTTGGATTCAAGTGTGTTAGAGATGAGATGCATCTAAATGTTACAGGATGGACTTGAGCAACCCTTTACAGAACAGATGTTTTTTTTTTTTTTTTTTTTAGAAAACCTATATAAGAAGGGTTTAGATGAAAATTATTTTCTGTCTATCATGCATTTATATGACTAACATAATTATAAAATTTGAAGTTAATATTTTATACCCACATCTATTGATCTGTATGCACTCAGCAGCATACAGCAATGTGCACATATCTATCAAGAAGTTAATATTAAAATACTGAGGTGGTATGAATGTTAAAATTATCAAACCTTTAGGGATTGATTAGATTACTGTTGCTTAAACATTGCCCACATTCTGTTTTTATAATTGGCTCATATTTGCCGTTCTTTACCATATGCATTTTGCCATACACAGATAATGAAATAACAACATTTATGTAGAATTGTGCTGCCCTTATTCTTGATCAGAATCTGAAGAAAGAATATGTGTCAGAGAAAGAAGTCATAACAACAGAATGACACATTTACTCAGCTGACTTATATCCAATATTAAATTTAGGGCTGCAGGTATCATTTTTTTTGGTAATTATTTTTCTCATGTTACTTTCTCATTTAATCACATTCTCCCTCTTTATATGACACTTGATCCTCTCTTTGATTGGTTAACCAGACAAATTTATTGGCTTGTCTTTTAATTAATGTTACTAACTGTAAGAGGTTTCCTTCGCTTTCTACTATTGAACGCTTGCTCAGTTTTTCTGCTCAGCTGTTTCTCTACTAGATAAAACCATTAAAAGATGTACTATTGCACCTAACCTTTTACTCTTCTGTCATATAGATAGTAGGACTCCTGCATCAGTGCTTCTTTGTTCCTTTGGTGTGTCTGATGTGTCTTCTCTCACTCCCCCGTCTGTTGAAGTAGAAGGTTTCCTCCTGTTAAAGAGGAGTTTTCCTGTCCATTGTCGCTACATAATCATCCAGTAGAAGGCAATTTTGTGAAGTTGACGACTTCATACAATTTGCAATATTTCCTTTGATAGAAAACATATTTTTAATCAACTTGTAAAATGTCGTTACATGACCTGTGTTTTGAATTTGCAATATATAAATGAATCAATCCATCCTGTTCCGCTTATCCATGGTCGGGTCACAGGGGTAGCAGCTTCACTAGGGAGGCCCAGACCTCCCTCTCCCCTGCCACTTAGGCCAGCTCCTCCAGGGAATCCCAAGGCGTTCCCAGGCCAGCCGAGAAACATAGTCCCTCAAGCATGTCCTGACTCTCCTCCTGGTGTCTGGAACACCTCACCAAGAAGGCGTCCAGGAGGCATCCTAACCAGATGCCCGAGCCACCTCAACTGGCTCCTCTTGACGTGGAGGCTCTACTCTGAGTCCTCCATGGATGATTGAGCTCCTCACCCTATGTCTATGGGAGAACCCAGACACATTACGGAGAAAACCCATTTCTGCTGCTTGTATCCAGGGGAAATAAGCTTGGATCTGGCTAATTGTATCCGTGATATATAAATCAATAATTAAAATATATATTTTTGATTTTATGATTAGAAGAAAAAGTTTAAACGTTTTGTAAATTAACATACCTCAGTATAAAAAAAAGTGTTTAAGTTTAAATAAACAAAGACATTTATTACAGGTTTTAAGCGCTGTTAAAAATAGTGAAACATGTAAAGAGATTCATTAATCAGCAATCTGATTTCTGGATAGAGCAGAAATCAGAAATAAATACAAATTGCATGTTTTTTTTGCAGTTTTTGCTTGATTACTGATCTAAGTGGCTTGGTAGAGTGGCTTTACTTGATTGCTAAATTAGTTTATAATTGCTTCAAAAATTAGTTATTCACATTCAAGATTTAAATACAGTTTGTGTCAAAGAATGGGTAAAAATAAAAAGCATGTGATTAGTTTCTCTATAAAGGTAAGATCAAAGGTTTTACCAAGAAAAACACTTTAATTTAATTATTTCTAACATTTCTGTTAATATGTTTGATACCGTACTTTTTCTTTATCATTTAGTTCATGTATTGTAACTTAATTTATAGTAATATCTGTCTTTATGGATTTGTTTATATATTCAGGTTGTAGCTGCTGGATCTGTTGTTTCTGCTCTCTAAGGCTACAATCACACTGCAGGTCTTGATGCTTAATTCCAATCTTTTGTTGAAATCTAATTTTTTTTTTTTTTATGCATGGTCGTTCACACTGTTTTATTTAACTATTTAAATGCGACTACCATCAGCGTGAAAAGTCCATAGCCTCAATAGGACGGAGGGACGTGCAGGATGATTTGTTTGTCACACAGCAGTGCACTGTTTACACAACTCTCAACATCTCTGTGTTTTTGTAAAATACTAAACTATGGTGGCTGAAAATATTATGATATCAAAACAAGAGAAAGAAAGGTAAGAAAAAAGAGAGATCTATTTATGATGTGTTTTTGCAGAGCAGTGAGACCTTTGCTGGAGAGAAATCTATATGAATGAGTAATTATAACTTGGATGATAACATGAGAGCTGGATGAAATGCAAAATTATTGTTCAGACTGCTGTTGTTTTAAAAGCTGTCAGTTATGAATCAGATTTAGTACCACGTATGGAAGAAAAAAATCAAACATTAATCTCATGTAGCCAAAAAAAAATAGATTTTGGCCACATGAGCCTGCAGTATGAATATAGCCAGTTTCCCTTCAAGGGTGCTAGACCTGTAACTTCCACGTTTACTCCCCCTGAAGGCCACTGGGAACACTGCACTGTTGCATAATTATACAGACTCCCTCAGTGTTTTGGAATCTGATAACAAATCACTTTGGAACAGCATACTGAGAAGCTATTGAGTTACTTGTAAAGACAAGAGCACATTCATTATACAGATGAAATCCTACACCAGAGAGCCAAAATATGTGTGATTAGATAGAAGCTTAGTTTTCTCGTGTGTTTAAGTTGAGCTTAGACTGCTGTAGAGCAAAGCTCTGGTTCTCATGACTCATTCAGACATTGATCCAACCTTCCCAAGTTAGGTGAGAAGAGCAGCCCACACAAATGATTGGTGCACACTTTTGACCTGAAAATTCATTTAATATATTTCTGGCTGAACCTTGAGTCAAAATTTGCTGCTTAAAGAGATCTTGCATTTAACAAGTTTCTTCAATATTTGTCCCTCAGTGTTTTTGAAAACCTTACTGGTTGTGTGTTTTCTGCTGTTTTAATCAGAGTGGATTTCCTGAAAATTACCCTGAATTCCTTCTCTGCACAGCACCCAGTCTGTTGGCTGCAGCGCGTTTATAGGACACTTTAGTACAGACAGGATCTCGACCTTAACATTGACTAAGGGAGTGTTTATTGTCAAATGTTGTATAGAGGCCTGGTTAGAAAAGTGCGTGGGTTCTTCTTTAAGATTTGATGTTATTTATGTTAACATGGAAATAGATTGGTCTGTGAAGGATCCTCTCTTTGATATGCAGACCTTCAGATGTAAAGACTTGAACTGCAAACATTATATTGTGTGATTTTATCTGTTTATCCAGTTGCCGCCTGAGTCATCCAGAGGAAACATGGTTAATATTTGACAAAGAAGTGTCTCCTGATAATTTTGCTGTTTGACCAACATGAAAGGTGTTCTTGAAAATAGTGTTTTCATGAAAAGGATTTAGAACAATACCATTTTTGCTAAACGTTTTTTTTTTTCCTCAGACATGCTTCATTATATTAGGCTACAAAATAATTTTAGGCAATAATCAGTCAGTCATGAGGTCAGTTAACTCTGTTAAACCAGTTCTTGTTTTAAAACCATTCAACTTGGAGACATAGGCATCATTTTTATATTTTTGGGTCTTTTATTACTAAAATAGTTATAGATAATGCTAGAGAATTTTGTTTAAAAAAAGGTTCATTTGCTGAACAAGTGTAAGTTTACTCTCGCTTTATTTTGCTTCACAAGAAGCTGAGAAATCACAGGCTTTTGCTTGCATTACAAATTAGTTGGTTTCCCGACACGGACCAGGTTCAAAACTATGTCACACATTTAAAATAAGGTGGTATTTGTCATAAAAATAAAAAAAAGATTATTACCCTGGGTTTATCCATCCAACATAAAATCTAATTTTGTTTTAAATCATTGTTTGAGTGGGACAGACAGTGGGAACAGTTTGTTTATTTAATCTGAACTGTAACCTCTAAGCAACACCAAACAGGAAATGAGTTTTGCCTTTCCTCAAACTAAGGAGGGGCCACTTAAGAATGAAGTGTCTATATCAAAAATCTCCAGCTTAAAGCAGAAAACATCTTGCAGCTGCTCTATTCTAAATAAGCAAAATTCCTTTGGTGAAAGATGTTAACATTAGATTAGACAAAGACTGAATGTAGATTATAGATCATATAACTATGTGCCATATAACTATGAGGCACAGAATGTCCGAGGGAATCAATGTTATGCTTTAAAGCTACAGTGTGTAATAATTACAGGGATATACAGTCAGAAATGTAATATATTATACATAACTATGTTATTTATCATCATTTACGAGCTCAGCCTCTTAACCTTAATATTTGCGTTGCCTTAGAATTCGTTATTTATAATTACATAGGAGCGGGTCTCGCAGCCATCGAGGCAGACATCTTTGCGCTACGGCAGCGCAGAGCCAACAAACTAGTGATTGCGAGATCGCCAAAACGTCACAACGATGTAGAAAAAATAACGGGTATATTTATTATCTTAAGTCTACATGAAATCTATACCCTACACAGACTAATGAAATACTATCTGTAAAATTATCTATGTAAACAAACCTCATCACTTGAGAAGGTAGGTGAAGCGGACGTCGTGGAAGACATTTTGTCCCGTAACGCTCGCCGTACTGTTGGGGGGGAGAAGCGGTGGGGGGAGATGTTCATGTTGCTGCAGTCTGCAGTCTGACCGCTAGATGTCGCTAAAAGTTACACACTGTAGCTTTAAGGGAGTCATTACCTAATATTTAACATATACAATCCTTATGGTATTACCTGTAAATGTATATATTAATTATTTTTAGCATAAGAAAATTAATTTATTGTGCTCTTTCAGACCTCTTTTCATACCCCGCTTTATTTCTTGTGAGGCTATTCACCATTCTCAGGTACTATACCTTTATATCTAGCAAAGGGGTTTGTTTCACCACCAGAGGGACTGGTGAAATTGAGTAAAGAAAAAAGCTTTTGAATGCGCTAGAATCTAGTTTCTGGAGCAGATTGTGACTAAAATGGACCTGGCAACCATACCCTGATAGAGTTACACCTTCCTGCCAGTCTTAGTACAGTTTACCTGAACCCTGGAGTGGTTCACCCATCCAAAAGCAGGAATAGAGGATATAAGAGATACCCAAATTGGTAGAAGAAGAAATTAAGAGCTTGAATCCAAAGAGGAATTAGTTTAACATTATCTTATGGGGTTTTATGGAGTAGAGAAATTATATACTGTAAACACACACTACATTAGGGCTGCAAGTAATGATTATTTAGCAAAATGATTAATCTGTCGATTATTTTTAGATTAATAATCAGAATTTAAGGAAATGAAACCAGGTGAAACTAAAACTTTTCCACTTGATAAGATCTGGATAGAGCATATTGACAGATTTTTTTTTTTATAATTATGGCATAATTGCTGCTCTAAGTGGGCTGCTCTGTCAGCTAAAGACACATTTTAATCTCTACACACAAGTTAATGATTAATCCATTACTAAATTAGTTGACAATTATTTCAATAATCAATTAGTCATGATTCATCTGACCAATTGTTTCAGCCCTACACTACATTTTAACACTGTAATGCCAAAAAAGCAACTGAGCTTTCCCCTTTGAATTTCTTCTCATCAAGCACCATATGCCCCAAAAACTTTCTGCATGATGTTTTACCCGATGTAAAAACATCCAAGTGTGTAAAATAACTGTTGTATATTCAAAAAGTTCAATGATCTCAAACACACATCAACTCGATTAGAATTTCATAAAGCAGGCTAACATCAAGCGTTTGGAATGGGCCCCAACTCAAACCTCATCAATTATCTCTACAAGACAAGTCCCTGCTAGGAAGCATACCAAATCCAAAATAATACACAAATAATTAAATATTTTACCAGAATTTGGCCAGAGGCATCTGTGCCGCTACCAAAAGCATTTTTCACTGCGAAGTCCAGTAGTGCTACTATCCTGCAACTTTTTGATGTACTCCATTTTTAACACACCTTAATCAAATGAGTAGCTCCTTATTGCGACTTGTGAGTTACAGGATGGTAGCGCTTGAGGACTGGACTTGAATGCACCCCTGAGATAAGGGATATTTAGACACAAATTAGTGCGGGTGTTTATCTAGATTTTAACATGTATACAGTTTTCAGCCTCTATAGGTTTGAAAAATTCAACAAATAAATTCTAAATTTGTTTAAAATATTCTCGTTTGTAACTGCTGTATTATTAGATTGTGAAAAAATAGCAAATCAAAAGTTATTCAAACCTTAATATTATATATTTAAAACCAACTGCAGATGCAGTATTTTTGTAAGTCTCTAATTTTCAATAAAACAAAATTTTAATGAATAATAAAAGACGATTTTGGTTTTAACAGAGGGGAAAATGGCTATCTAGAAATGTTTGATGTTATGTTTAACAACATTTTATATAGCAATATAGTGTGTGAGTACCGTGTTAATGAGTTACAGCATCTTGTGTTGCATCAGGAGGATGTGTTGACTTTTGTTTCCATCATATCTTTCATAGAATCCGATTAGAGGTTTTATTTACTTAAGAAGTGTTACTTATAAGCATTTGCTTCTACTTTAAGTAGTAATACTCTGAGTAGTGTTTCTCAGATTCTAGGAAGATTAGGATTTTTAACATTCTCACAGTTAATTTAACTGTTAATATTTAACATGGCCCAGAAGCAGACTAATATTTGACTTTCACTGAAAGCTCCTCAGGTACGGAAAACCCCTTTCCCCCACATTTAACAAAGCCTTTCTTTTTCAAACAGCTTTCACTTTTCATTTCACGACCATGTGCTTTCAACGGTTTGGTGATTAAACAGTCACAAGACGATTTCACAACACTTTTTACAAAAATGGTTAGGTTTTTTTTTTTTCAGGACCAGCTCAGGTTGGAGCATGCTTTGCTTTTAGAACACAGGGCTGAAGGATAACTGTGTTATTTGCACAAGTCCTTTCTTGTGGCTGTAATTGGGTGTATCTTATCAAAATATTTTACAAGACCTCTGAGGCTGCATATCTTTGAGCTGACATAAAATACAGTGGTTCATGCAAACAGGAATTACTGTTGTGTCCCACTAGCAATAAAAATGTAAAACTTTATCACTCTACTTCGTGATCTATGTTGTTAGGCTTTTGAATAACAGATTAACCTGGCTCTGTTTTTTTATCTGGATGTTACCAGGCTTCAAAAGCAACACAGCTCCTTCCTTTGATATTTTAAGAGAGAGTATTTTATTTGTCTTGCCTGCTGCTGACTCATTTCCTGTAACTTTTAAGCTAAAGTGTCTTAGTGACCTCTCATGTCCTGCTAGGCAAGGACATCCTCCTCTTCCTTTGATTATGATGATTTATCAAAGACTAAGTTATGAAGAACCACAGCCACAGATTTGTTCCTTAGCATTTATTTATAAAACAATTTGTAAAACATAATACATTTTTATAAAACATTTGTAAAAATAAATACATGAAATTATATTTCCAGCTGCTTGAACAGAGTATCATATATACAGTTCATTGACCATTTTAAAATGCCTCAAAGCGAAACCTGTCACCACCTATGCCAAGCCTCCAGGGCTTTGTTTTTAAGGATTAAAATCAGTCTTGGCGGGGATGAAGCCCCATGCTGCCCACTAATACAGATTCATTGCTCAGATGGGTAGAGAACGAGCACGAGGATGAGCAATGCTATAACAGATTGAGGAATATTTGAGCAGGAAAAGCTGAACAGCATTCACCATAACAGTCCACAATGCAGCAAAAAGCAGTCTGAACACACTGCTTCACACAGTAGCTTTTTTTCTGTTTTTGAACCTGCAGAGCTATTGTGATTTAGAGGATGAGGCCCTTCTGTTGTGCCTCCTTGCCTTCTGCTGGGGCCTCTGACGGGGCACAGCTCTTCTTCGCCTCCGCAGGCATACCTTCACATCTCTACCCAACTTCTGAGCTCTAAAAAGAAAAGAAAAACACTTAATTGTCAGATCAAGTGATATGGATGCCTTACAATGCTAGTTTAAAATGTAATCTTTAACCATTTGCTTTTATAAACTCTTGTCCATTATTTGCATTTGTATGATTACTAGAATTAACATCACAAATATGACTGGGAGGATACTTAAGTACCAACAATGCTGAGATGTAAAAAAGGTCAACAAAGGGATAAACTGGGCACTCTGTTTACCAAAACCGGCTTAGCAACAATCAAATATGGGTATGATTCATTTATGGGAAACCGGAGATGGGTGGATCCCACCCAGAGCTTTGTTTTAACTTATTTCTATAACGAAGTCATTGCTTGGTTCCTTTACTATATTTAAAAGTTTCTTTTTGTTATAATTGTCAACTGTTAACCACTGTTGTTGGTTGAGGATCTTACCTGTTCCAGCATCGAATCAGCTGTTTACCCATTGCTGCCTCAGGATTCAGGCACACATTTAAGTTGTTCCTCCTCAGTGTCACTCTGAATGCAGAAAAAAAAATTGTAAAAGTCCTTTGTTTTTATGTTGCTAAGGGTGCATGATTTATGGGTTTTCACAGTGCCTGGTACTCACATGACTGTGATGTTGCTGCAGGTGGCACTTTTGGGGTATACTTTAAGGTCTATTAGTTGCCCCCTGACTCCTGTTTGCGTCTCTGGACACAAACATCTTCCAGGAAAATATGTGCTTTCTGTCTCCCTCACTGCACAGACACAAAGCAAGATTAAAGATTAATTCAATACAGCGCAGCGAGAGTGAGAGTCCAAGCTCACCCGGTTTATTGCAGGAGAGAACAACAACCTGCTTTGCCTTGTGTTTAAGCCTCGGACAAAAAATAGATTCTTACCTGCTAGGAGCAGACAGCAGAGGCTCAGGAAAGAAAGCTGACAGACAGCCTGAAGATTAGGCGCCATGCTGGAGACAAGACAAGCTTTTGCTCTGAGCTTTCCAGCCACATGTTCTTGTTTTATACCAGTGCTCCTCCCCCTCTCTTCAGGAGCTGGGCTTTCCAAACTAGGAATTTCCCCCTCTGTTCACCTAAAACTAGGATCCATGGAGAAGGCAGAGCATTCCTTTAGATATGTCATATGTGATATTTTGAATTCAGAGTCAGAGATTCATATCATTCCTTTTTTTTTTACTATGCAACAGAAGAAAACCTAAACTTTGAAACTATGCATCTTTTGCTTATTTATGTTAAAGCTAGGAAAAATGTAAAATATTTTAAACTTAATTAATATAAAGGGGTCATGATTGCAGGCCTTTTCCCAGAATGACACAAAGAGCTTTCTCTCTTGGTTCTCTGTAACCTTGGCACAGGATCGTTTTTCCCTCTGTGGGCCCATTGCCAACAGCTCCATGTGATTTCTCTTAATTCATTGCCCCTGCCTGTAACTCTAAAGCATGGCTTCCATAAGTTGTTCAGATGAATGGAAAACAAAACATATAGTATAGAGACTCTAAAAAATGCCTTTAGCTGACAGAGCAACCAATTTAGAGCAGCAA